>NW_026652485.1:0-46946 GCF_009828535.3 Hylobates moloch
GGATCACGAGGTCAGGAGATCGAGACCACGGTGAAACCCCGTCTCTACTAAAAATACAAAAAATTAGCCGGGCGTGGTGGTGGGCGCCTGTAGTCCCAGCTACTGGGAGAGGCTGAGGCAGGAGAACGGCGTGAACCCGGGAGGCAGAGCTTGCAGTGAGCCGAGATTGTGCCACTGCACTCCAGCCTGGGTGACAGAGCGAGACTCCATCCCAAAAAAAATAAATAAAAGAATAATAAGAGGCTGGGTGTGGTGGCTCACTCCTGTAATCCCAGCATTTTGGGAGGCCAAGGCAGGCTGATCACTTGAGGTCAGGGGTTCCAAACCAGTCTGGCCAACACAGCAAAACACTGTGTCTACTAAAAATACAAAAATTAGCTGGGCATGGTGGCGGGCACCTGTAGTCCCAGCTACTCAGGAGGCTGAGACACGAGAGTCGCTTGAACCCGGGAGGCGGAGGTTGCAGTGAGCCAAGATCGCACCACTGCACTCCAGCCTGAGTGACAGAGTGAGACTCTTATCTCAAAATAAAACCTTCAGGATTTATTAAAACTACAATGATCAAGACAGTATGTTATTGGCAAAGATCACCGAACAAAACAGAACAGAGGTCCTAGAAACATACCCTGCCACACACACACTTAAAGGGTCATTTATTGTTTGACAAAGATGCCAAAGCATTCCAATGGGGAGAAGAAAGGCTTTTCAACAAATAGTACTGGAATAACTGGGGAAACAAATAAACAAACCTCTCAACCTTTACCTCATACCAAAATTAATTTGAGATGGTTTTAAGACCTACATAAAAAAGCTAAAATCATAAAGCTTTTAGAGGGAAACAGGACAGTGATGAGTGTCCCAACTTATGACTTGGGAGTAGGCAAAGGTTTCTTGAATGAAAACAATAACCGTAAAAATAAAAAATCAGACCGGGCGTGGTGGCTTACACTTGTAATCCTAGCACTTTGGGAGGCCAAGGCGGGCAGATCACCTGATATTGGGAGTTTGAGACCAGACTGGCCAACATGGCGAAACCTGATCTCTACTGAAAATACAAAAATTAGCTGGGTGTGGTGGTGGGCGCCTGTAATCCCAGCTACTTGGGAGGCTGAGGCAGGACAATCGCTGGAACCCGGGAGGTGGAGGTTCTAGTGAGCCGAGATCGCACCACTGCACTCCAGCCTGGGTGACAGAGCAGGACTCTGTCTCAAAATAAATAAATAAATAATTAATACATTAGACTTTATCCAAATTGAAAACTTTGTCTCATCAGACTATACCAATAAGCAGATGAATGGGTAAGTCACAGACTGGGAGAGTAATAGTGGTAAAACATATCTGACAAGGGACGGGTATCTAGTATATACACAACTCAGTGCTAAAATGATAAGCAGCCGAATTAAAACTGATTGAAAAGCCCACCAATACCATGAATAGACTGAGCAACAGTAAGGAATAAACTCTTGATACATGCAACAACTTGGGTGAATTTCAAGGAAATTATGCTGAGTGACAAAATCAATCACAAATGGTTATGCACTACATGACTTTATTTATGTAATATTTGCAAATCACATATAAACGGAAAAACAAATTAGTGGTTTCCAAGGGTAGAGATGTAGGGAGGAGAGGATGGTTCGGGTTAGAAAGGGGTAACACGAGGAAGTTTTGCAGTCATGGTACGGACAAGTATCTTGATTATGGTGGTCGTTTTGCCAGGCTACCTGTGCCAAAATTGCATAGAGCTATGCACGTAAACACACATGAGTGCACATAGAACTGGTGAAGTCTAAGTAAGCTCTATGGAATATACCAACATTAATTTCTTTCTTTTTTTTTCGAGACAGAGTCTTGCCCTGTCGCCCAGGCTGGAGTGCAGTGGCGCGATCTCGGCTCACTGCAACCTCTGCCTCCCAGGTTTATGTGATTCTCCTACCTCAGCCTCTCAAGTAGCTGAGATTATAGGCATGTGCCACCACACCTGGCTAATTTGTATTTTTAGTAGAGAAGGAGTTTCACCATGTTGGCCAGTCTGGTTTCGAACTCCTGACCTCAGGTGATCCGCCCGCCTCGGCCTCCTGAAGTGCTAGGATTACAGGCGTGAGCTACTGCGCCCAGCCCCATTAATTTCTTGTTCTGAATATTGTACTATACTTGCCTAAGATGTTAACACTGGGAGGGGCTGGGTGAAGTCTATACAGGACTTTTCTGTACATTTTGTGCAACTTCCCATGGATCTATAATTATTTTAAAATAAAAGAAAAATTTTAAGGATGCTGTTGAGGGGAATGGGGAAAAGATTTGACAAAGAGAGGGGCTACTCTTTTTTTTGATCGGTGACTACAGTTTCATCTCTATCTAAATCTGTATCATCTTAAGCTTCCATAACAGAATACCATAGTCTGGGTGGCTTAAACACCAAATATGTATTTTTTCACAATTCTAGATGCTGGAAGTCCAAAATCAGGGTGCCAGATTCTGGTGAAGTCTCTCTTCCCGGCTTGAGAGCAGCTGCCTTCTTGCTGTGTCCTGATATGACACAGAGAGAGAAAGAGGTCACACTCTTCCTTTTTTTTCTTTTCTTTTTTTTTTTTTTGAGACAGGGCTTCACTCTGTTGCCCAGGCTGGAGTGCAATGGTGCCATCACAGCTCACTGCAGTCTCGAACTCCTGGGCCCAAGCGATCCTCCCGTCTCAGCCTCCTGAGTAGCTGGGTTTACTGGCACATGCCTCCAAACTTAGCTATTTTGAAAAAAAAAATTTTGTAGAGACAGAGATCTCACTGTATTCCCTAGGCTGGTCTTGAACTCCTGGGCTCAAGTGATCCTCATACCTCAGCCTCCCAAGGTGCTGGGATTACAGGCATGAGCCACTGCACCTGGCCCTCTTCTTCTTCTTACAAGGCCAGTAATTCTAGTGGATTAGGGCCCCACCTCTAGGCCTCGTTTAACCTTAATTACCTCCTAAAAGCCCATCTCCACATACAGTTAGTTGGGGCTCAACATTCAAATTTTAGGGGAACACAGTTCAGTCCATATTTAGGACCTAGTTTCTTTCTAGCTTCTATTATGATTAGGTTGATATGTCTTTCATTGGCTAGAAATATATTTATTTATTTGGCAAATACTTGAGTGCCTAGTCGGAACTAGGTGTGCTGGACACCAGTGATGTGAATGAGACTCGTGGGTCCCAGCAATCTTGTTGCTTACATCTTAATAGGAGTAAGGATATTAAGTAAACAAGTACATCAATACATAATATTAGGTAGGGACAAGTATTAAGAAAAGTAAGAAGGGCCAGGCGCAGTGGCTTAGTGCCTGTAATCCCAGCATTTGAGAGGCTGAGGCGGGAGGATCACTTGAGGCCAGGAGTTCAAGACCAGCCTGGCCAACATGGTGAAACCTGTCTCTACTGAAAATACAAAAATTAGCTGGGCGTGGTGGCACATGACTGTAGTCCCAGCTACTCGGGAGGCTGAGGCAGAAGTAAAGCGTGAACCTGGGAGGTGGAGGTTGCAGTGAGCCGAGATCGTGCTGCTGCATTCCAGCCTGGGCGAGAATGGAAGTTGGCAAGTAGAGATAGGGATGTTTTAAATAGGGTGGTCAGGACATTTTGAGGAGGTGATACTTGAGTAGTGACATGTAAAAAGAGCCCAGGCCATACGAATAACTAAAGCAAGGGCATTCCTGGCAGAGAACAGCAAATACAAAGGCTTTGGGTGGGAAGAGGGGAGCTTTGTATGTTTGAGGAACTGCAAGAAGCCCAAGATGATTAAGATGCTTATTCAAAAGGTAAGTGAAAGGGGTAGAAACAAGATAATGTTAGGCAAGAGCGAGATCATGTAATGGTTTGTATATCATAGGAGAAGGCATTTGACTTTTTTTTTTTTTTTTGAGACGGAATCTCTCTCTGTCGCCCAGGCTGGAGTGCAGTTGCACCATCTCAGCTCACTGCAATCTCCACCTCCCAGGTTCAGGCAATACTCCTGTCTCAGCCTCCTAAGTAGCTGGGAGTATAGGTGCCCACCACAACGCTTGGCTAATTTTTGTATTTTTAGTAGAGACAGGGTTTCACCATGTTGGCCAGGCTGGTCTTGAACTCCTGACCTTGTGATCTACCCACCTCGGCCGCCCAAAGTGTTGTGATTACAGATGTGAGTCACTGTGCTCGGAATTTTTTTTTTTTTTTTTTTTTTTTTAGACAGGGTCTTGTTCTGTTGCCCAGGCTGGAGTGCAGTGGTGTGATCATGACTCACTGCAGCCTTGAACTCCTGGGTTCAAGTGATCCTCTCACCTTAGCCTCCCAAGTAGCTGGGACTACAGGCGCATGCCACCACCCCTGGTAAATTTTGTATTTTTTGTAGAGACGGGAGTTTTGCTATGTTGCCCAGGTTGGTCTTGAACTCCTGGGCTCAAGTGATCCTCCCACCTCAGTCTCCCAAAGTGCTGGGATTACAGGCATGAGCCACTGCACTCAGCTGCATCTGATTTTGTTTATTTTAAGTGTGGTAGAAAGCTGCTGGAGATTTTTGAGCAGGGGAGTAACCATGAGCTGATTTTTTTTTTTTTTTTTTGAGATGGAGTCTCGCTCTGTCACCCAGACTGGAGTGTAGTGGCGCGATCTCAGCTCACTGCAACCTCCGCCTCCCGGTTCAAGCGATTGTCCTGCCTCAGCCTCTTGAATAGCTGGGATTACAGGCACATGCTACCACGCTGAGCTCATTTTTGTATTTTTAGTAGAGATGAGGTTTCACCATGTTGTGCAGGCTGGTCTGGAACGCCTGACCTTGTGATCTGCCTGCCTCGGCCTCCCAAAGTGCTGGAATTACAGGCGTGAGCCACCACATCTGGCCTACATGAGCCGATTTTTAAATAATTACCACTCTACAGAGAATAGATTGAATAAGGGCATGATGGGCCGTGCGCGGTGGCTCAAGCCTCTAATCCCAGCACTTTGGGAGGCCGAGGAGGGCGGATCACGAGGTCAGGAGATCGAGACCATCCAGGCAAACACGGTGAAACCCCGTCTCTACTAAAAATACAAAAAATTAGCCGGGAGTGTTGGCGGGCGCCTGTAGTCCCAGCTACTCGGAGAGGCTGAGGCAGGAGAATGGCGTGAACCCGGGAGGCGGAGTTTGCAGTGAGCTGAGATCGCGCCACTGCACTCCAGCCTGGGCGACAGAGCGAGACTCCGTCTCAAAAAAAAAAAAAAAAAAAAAAAAGAGAATAAGGGCATGACGGATCGTTGGAAGACCCACGAGGAGGCTATTTCATTTGTCCAAATTGAAGATGATAGTAGTTTTGCTGAGAATGGTACTAGTGGGAAGTTGAGAGAAAATGTTAGATTCCTGATAGGTTTGCCCGGTACATGCTTGGCTGCTCTTCTCTGAATACTTCCATTACCGCGCTTGGACTGCAACAGCCTGCACTAGGCTGCCTCCAGTAATGGAAACAGCATCCCATCCCCAGTGTGGGTAAGGAAGATCTTTTTTTTTTTTTTGAGATAGGGTCTTGCTCTGTTGCCTCAGGCTGGAGGGCAGTGACATGAACATGGCTCACTGCAGCCTCAACTTCCTGGGCTCAAGTGATCCTCCTACCTCAGCCTCCTGAGTAGTTGGGACTACAGGTGTGCACCACCACACATGGCTAACTTTTTTTTTTTTTTTTGAGACAGACTCTCTCTCTGTCGCCCGCGCTGGAGTGCAGTGGTGCAATCTCGGCTCACTGCAAGCTCCACCTCCCAGGTTCACGCCATTCTTCTGCCTCAGCCTCCCAAGTAGCTGGGACTACAGGCGCCTGCCACCACGCCCGGCTAATTTTTTACATTTTTAGTAGAGATGGGTTTTCACCGTGTTAGCCATGATTGTCTCGATCTCTTGACCTTGTGATCTGTCCGCCTCGGCCTCCCAAAGTGCTGGGATTACAGGCGTGAGCCACTGTGCCCGGCCCACATGGCTAATTTTTAAGCATTTTTTGTAGAGACAGTGTCTCACTGTGTTGCCAGGTCGGTCTAAAACTCCTGGCCTCAAGGGATCCTCCCACCTTGGCCTCCCAAAGTGCTGGTATTACAGGTGTAAGCCACTGTGCCCAGCCATTTTTGTCTATTAATTGATGTATTTTATGCATCTACATTTCATTAATTTTCTTATATATTTGGGTTTAAATCTGCTGTCTTCCCAATGTTTTTCTGTTTGCTTAATATGTTCTTACTTTTTTCATTCTCCTGCCTTTTTTGGATTAATCAAGCATTTTTATTCTAGTTTTTCCTTTTATAACATGATCATTATACATACATTTATTTTTCTTCTTGTGGTTGCCTTAGACATTAACAAATACATTATTTACTTACTGCATTGAACCTGAAATTAGCTTCTTTATATCTTTTTCAAAATTGTAGGGATCTTAATAGAATTTTTTTTTTTTGAGATGGAGTCTTGCTCTGTCGCCCAGGCTGGTGTGCAGTGGCACAATTTCGGCTCACTGCAAGCTCCGCCTCCCGGGTCCACGCCATTCTCCTGCCTCAGCCTCCCGAGTAGCTGGGACTACAGGTGCCCACCACCACGCCCGGCTAATTTTTTTGTATTTTTAGTAGAGATGGCGTTTCACCATGTTAGCCAGGATGGTCTCGATATCCTGACCTTGTGATCCACCCGCCTCAGCCTCCCAAAGTGCTGGGATTACAGGCGTGAGCCACCATGCCTGGCCGGATCTTAATTGAATTTTTAAAAAATGTATTCTTTTATTTTTAGAGATGGGGTCTCACTCCATCAACCAGGCTGGAGTGCAGTGGTGTGATCATAG
The DNA here is from genome assembly GCF_009828535.3 of Hylobates moloch. Classification (NCBI taxonomy): domain Eukaryota; kingdom Metazoa; phylum Chordata; class Mammalia; order Primates; family Hylobatidae; genus Hylobates; species Hylobates moloch. The sequence goes on from NW_026652485.1 coordinate 6,800, forward strand.
CTCACTGCAACCTCAAACTCCTGGGCTCAAGCAATTCTCCCACTTCAGCCTCTTGGGTAGGTAGGACTACTGGTACACACCACCATGCCCAGCTAATTTGTTTTTAGAGATGGGGGTCTCACTGTGTTGGCCAGGCTGGTCTCAAACTCTTGGTCTCAAATGATCCTCCTGTCTCGGCCTCCCAAACTACTGTGATTACAGGCGTGAGCAACTGTACCCAATCCTTAATAGTATTTTAATTCCTTTTATGTGTCCTCAGTTTTTTGTGCATGTGATGTCATATATCTTTTTTTTTCTTCTTTTTGTGACATGCAGTCTTGCTCTGTTGCCTAGGCTGGAGCGCAATGGTGGGATCCTGGCTCACTGCAACCTCTGTCTGCTGGGTTCAAGCGATTCTCCAACCTCAGCCTCTAGAGTAGCTGGGACTACAGGCATGCACCACCATGCCAGCTAATTTTTGTATTTTTTAGTAGAGACGGGGTTTTGCCATGTTGGCCAGGCTGGTCTTGAACTCCTGATCCCATATGATCCGCCCACCTCAGCCTCCCAAAGTGCTGGGATTACAGGCGTGAGCCACTGTACCCAGTTTTTTTGTCATGTATCTTAATTCCACATTTTAATCCCCACAGAGTATTAATTTCTAATTGTAATATGTAGTGAATGTTTGTTTACATTTGCCCACACATTTACCTTTTACAGTGCTCCTTATTATTTTCTGCATTGCATTGCTTTTATCTGGAACCATTTTCTGTGTACCCAAAGAACTTACTTAGTATTTATTTTATTGTGTCCACTGGCAATAAATTCTCTTAGGTTTTATTAGAAAATATCTTGATTTCGTCTTAATTTTTAAAGGGTACAAAATTTTGTCTTTATTTTTGTGGAGAATAGAATTCTGAGTTGGCAGTTATTTTCTCTTAGCAAATATCCCCTCGTCTTCTGGCTTTCATTATTTCCATTGAGTAGTAGTTTGTCACTTATATTGTAACTCCTTCAGAGATATTGTTTTAGAGGTATTTTTTCCCTTTAGCTGCTTTTAGATTTTTTTTTAACAGATGACTGTGGTGTGCCTAATTTTATATTGCAGTGAAATGTAAAAATCCCAATTATATTGTGGTGTAGTTTTGTAGTGTGGTGGATATTGTGGTGTCATCTGCTTGAAGTATTTAGGAAGTTGTTTTTTTGTTTTTTTTTGTTTTGTTTTTTTAAAGACAGGGTCTTGCTTGGATGCCCAGGTTGGAGTGCAGTGGCATGATTTCAGCTCACGGCAGCCTCACCCTCCTGGGCTCAAGTGATGCTCCCCCCTCAGCCTCCCAAGTAGCTTGGACCACAGGTGCACACCACCACACCCAGTGAACTTTTGTATTATTTTAGAGATGGGGTCTCCCTATGTTGCCCAGGATGATCTTGAACTCCTAGCCTCAAGTAGTTTTCCCTCCTTGGCTTCCCAAATTGTTGAGATTACAGGCCTGAGTCACTAGGCTCAGCTAGGAATTTTTTTAAATCTTGGGTTTCATGTCTTTTGTCAGTTTGGGAAAATTCTGGTTACTACATCTTCAGATAGTGTTTGTTTCTCATTTTTGTTCTTTTCTCTGCGTGAGTTACATATATGTTAGACACTTTAACATTGTCCCATGTATCTTTTTTTTTTTTTTTTTTTTTGAGATGGAGTCTTGCTCTGTCGCTCAGGCTGGACTGCAGTGGCGCAATCTCGGCTCACTGCAAGCTCCGCCTCCCAGGTTCACGCCATTCTCCTGCCTCAGCCTCCCGAGTAGCTGGGACTACAAGCGCCCGCCACCGCGCCCGGCTAATTTTTTGTATTTTTAATAGAGATGGGGTTTCACCGTGTTAACCAGGATGGTCTCGATCTCCTGACCTCGTGATCCACCCCGCCTCAGCCTCCCAAAGTGCTGGGATTACAGGCGTGAGCCACCGCGCCTGGCCGTCCCGTGTATCTTTTATGTTCTTTTCTGGTTTTTGTTTTGTTTTGTTTTTTTGAGACAGGGTGTGGCTCTGTTTTCCAGGCTGGGGTGCAGTGGCACAATCTCAGCTCACTGCAGCCTCCACTTCCCGGGTTCAAGCACCGCCACACCCGGCTACTTTTTTGTGTGTGTATTTTTAATAGAGACAAGGTTTCACCATGTTGGCCATGCTGGTCTCGAACTTGTAGAGTTTGAGTTCAAAGCAATCTGGCTGCTTTGGCCTCCTAAAGTGCTGGGATTACAGGCATGAGCCACTGTGCCCAGCCTATCTATTGTTCTTTTTTATTCCTTTCAACCTTGATATCTTCTTCAAATCCATGTCTCTATTCACTAGTCTTCTCTTGTGCTAAGTCAAACCTGCTGTTAAAGCTATCCATTAGATTTTTAATTTTCATTTTAACATTTGTATTTATATATATTATTTATATATATATATTTTTTTATTTATATATGTATATATATATATTTTTTGAGACAGAGTCTTGCTCTGCAACCCAGGCTGGAGTGCAGTGTCGCCATCTTGGCTCACTTCAGCCTCTGCCTCCTGAGGTTCAAGTGATCCTCCTGCCTCAGCCTCCCAAGTAGCTGGCATTACAGGTGCATACCACCACGCCTGGCTAATTTTTTGTATGTTTAGTAGAGATGGGGTTTTGCCATGTTGCCCAGGCTGGTCTCAAACTCCTGAGCTCTGGTGATCTACCCACCTCAGCCTCTCAAAGTGTTGGGATTACAGGCGTGAGCCACTGTGCCCAGCCTGTAAGTTCACATTTTCAAAGAGTGTTAAGGAAATTATTAATTAAACTGGTATATTATTCTGATAAAATACAATTTTTTTTTAGTTCTAGAGGAGAAATTATGTTCTTCCTTTTTTTTTTTTTTTTTTTTTGAGACAGAGTTTCCCTCTCATAGCCCAGGCTAGAATGCAATGGCGTAATCTCGGCTCACTGCAACCTCCACCTCCTGGGTTCAAGTGATTCTCATGCCTCAGCTTCCTGAGTAGCTGGAACTACAGGCATGTGGCACCACACCCGGCTAATTTTTTGTATTTTTGGTAGAGACGGGGTTTCACCACGTTGGCCAGGCTGGTCTCGAACTCCTGACCTCAGGTGATCTGCCCACCTCGGCCTCCCAAAGTGCTGGGATTACAGGTGTGAGCCACTGTGCCCAGCCCTCCTCTTCTTGTTGAATGGAATTTTCCACTGAGATACAAAGTCAGAGCATTGATAAAAATACAAGCCAGCTTAAGTTCCACCTCTAGTTTCTGGGATCTCTTGGGGAGGAACCGGTTGGTGTTATTTCCTCTGAGAGATGCTTCTTCCAAAGCAGATACAGCACTTCCTACAGGAGGTCCCAGAAGGTTGCAGCACAGGTGAGGTCAAATCCTGACTCTGGAGTTTGAGACCAACCTGGCTAACATGATGAAACCCTGTCTACTAAAAATACAAAAATTAGCAGGGCATGGTGGTGCATACCTGTAATCCCAGCTACTTGGGAGGCTGAGGCAGGAGAATCGCTTGAATCCAGGAGGCGGAGGTTGCAGTGAGCCAAGATTGTGCCACTGCACTCCAGCCTGGGTGACAGAGTGAGACTTCATCTCCAAACAAACAAACAAACAAACAAAACCCTGACCTCCCTGACTGTCCTGGTAAGACATCCTCCAGAACCTCTATATCAAGGAGTCAGCTGGTGTTACCCTGATACACCGGAGCTGGGCATTCTGATCTCATGAAGGCCAACCTAGGCTAAAGGGGTCAGCTTCCCAGGTTCATCACTGATAGCTATATATTTGTACATTTGTGGCTTGAACACCTCAAACAGAAGTATCGACTCAAGTACCTACCCAATCCTTTTAAAATGTACTTAAAAGCCAGTTACACAATTTCATTTATAATGAAATGTCAATCCTTAATTAAAATCCCTGTAGTATTATTACATGGCAGCCAACTACTTATTTTTCTGTTCTGTAGGCTTTGCCTATTCTAGGTGACTATCTGGTGACCAAAGAAAGCCATTAGAAATTGACTTTTCTAAGGGAATATGAGTGGGCAAAGAGAAAGAAGACTTTTTTTTTTTCTCACTCTGTTGCCCAGGCTGGAGTGCAATGGCATGATATTGGCTCACCTCAACCTCCACCTCCCAGGTTCAAGTGATTCTCCTGCCTCAGCCTCCCGAGTAGCTGGGGTTACAGGCACGCGCCACCCCGCCCAGCTAATTTTTGTATTTTTAGTACAAGAGAGTTTCACCATGTTGGCCAGGCTGGTCTCAAACTCCCGACCTCAGGTGATCTGCCCGCCTTGGCCTCCCAAAGTGCTGGAATGACAAGCGTGAGCCACTGCACACAGCCTGATTTCATTTTTATACTCAAAGGTAACTTGGAGTGTTAGGTTTTATAAAATGTTCTGGGCCACTTGAAATATAATTGAGTGCTTTGTCAAGTTTTGATAATCTTCAAAATAATTTTTGGAATGGGTCTTTGATTACTTTTTCTTTTTCTTTCTTTCTTTTCTTTTTTTTTTTTTGAGATGGAGCCTCGCTCTGTCACCCAGGCTGGAGTGCAGTGGCGTGATCTCAGCTCATTGCAACCTCTGTCTCCTGGGTTCAAGTGATTTCCTGCCCCAGCCTCCCGAGTAACTGGGACTATAGGCGCCTGCCATCACACCTGGCTAATTTTTGTAGTTTTAGTAGAGACGAGGTTTCACCATATTGGCCAGGTTGGTCTCAAACTCCTGACCTCAAGCAATCCACCCTCCTCGGCCTCCCAAAGTGCTGGGATTACAGACATGAGCCATTGCGCCCAGCCTTGAATACTTTTTCTATACTTTGTTAGTAATTAGCCTTGGTTGTCACAGTAGTCCCTTATGGTTTTCAAAATATTCTGTTTTGTTAGTTATTTATGTGTGTCAAGAACTATATTATTTCTACAACTTCACCCTACTTGCAAGCTGACAAGTTAGCTTGCCGTAGTGTCATGGATGCTGGCAGGAAACACATGCTCTCAGTCAAAGTCAAAGGATTTGATTGCTCTCAGCACAGCCAGCAGTTCCTCCTTGCCTGCAAGTCCCATGAGGCTGATATGGATGGGTCTAGATAGTTCCTGAGCATGCAGTGAGCTGCCGTATAGAAAAGGAACACTGAGCTTAAAGAACCCAAATCATTCATCATGGGCAATAAGTGTACGTAGCCTTAGCTTGGAAGGAGATATTACCTTTATTATCCTGAACAAGCCAGCGAACCTGCCTATTGATCCAGAGAGAGACGTTATCTCTACCTTGCAAGGCTGTTTGTCATAGTATAGAAACACTCTTGAAAAGATATCCTAGAACAAAGGTAGATAGTGCTTCTGCCAACAAGATGCACAAAAAGTGTGAGAGCGGCTGTGCGCAGTGGCTCACGCCTGTAATCCCAGCACTTTGGGAGGCTGAGGCAGGTGGATCATGAGGTCAAGGGATCAAGACCATCCTGGCCAACAGGGTGAAACTCCATTTCTACTAAAAATACAAAAAATTAGCTGGGCATGGTAGCACGTGCCTGTAGTCTCACCTACTCGGGAGGCTGAGGCAGGAGGATCACTTGAACCCGGGAGGCAGAGGTTGCAGTGAGCTGAGACTGCGCCTGGTGACACAGCAAGACTCTGTCTCAAGAAAAAAAAAGTGAGAGCTCTATGGTGATTTGTCACTGAATAGCTAGTGGCCATTTTTTATTTTGTTTGAATGCTTTCCTTTTTCTCCTACTATCTTAGCTAATGGTTATATTCCACTGATTGTTTTTGTTTTTGTTTTCCAAACAACCTGGGTTTTTTGTTTGTTTTGAGACAGGTTGTCACTCTGTCACCCAGGCAGTGGCATAATCATGGCTCATTGCAATGTCCGCCTCCCGGGCTCAGACGATCCTCTTTCCCTCAGCCTTCCGAGTAGCTAGGACTATAAGCAAGCACCACCATGCCTAGCTAATTTTTTGTAGAGATAGGGCTTTGCCATGTTGCCCAGACTGGTCTTGAACTCCTAGGCTCAAGCAATCCTCCGGCCTCAGCCTCCCCAAGTGCTGGGTTTACAGGCATGAGTCATCGTGCCTGGCCAACCTGGATTTTTTATATGTCTTTCATTTCTGTTATCTAATTAATGAAATTCTGCTTTCATTTTAATCTATTTCTTCATTCTTTGTTCCTCAGTATACTTTGTTGTTCTTTTTCTAACTTTTGAGTGGGATACTCATATATTTTCTTTCATTTCTATTGCTCTAAGAATTTAAATGTATCTATAAAATGTCTTCTAAGATCTGTAGCTGTATTTCATAGGTTCTCTATAATGCAGTATTTTTCAATATTACTGTTCTATATTTAGGAAAGAGTTTTAAAATGTGAAGATGTCTTTTGGTTTCATGATTTTGTTTTTTCCTATTTTGTCTCACAGTGATCACAAACTATTCTTTGGGTCATTTCACCAGTTTTACACATTTATACTGTAGTCACAGAAAAAAAAATCCCCTCTTCTCCTATACAATCTCACTCCATGTCTTTGCTGACTTCATTCAGCGTTTTAGATTTTCTTCATGAAAGTGCCGCATCTGGATCATCATCTTCGAGCCCACATCCCACATAGCCTTTATTTTTACTCTCTTGCATTCAGGTGACCCCAGATGCCCTTCCATTTTTGATAGTCATTCTGCTGTACTTGACATTTACCATGACTTTTTGCTCAGGATTTCATAAGCCTTTCAATGTTAGCATGATTGAAAAAAAAAATACTTTAGTTGCGTTGGCTACATGGGAGTGGATGGGACCACACATGGGAGGGATATGAAGGAACAAAAGTTTTGTTTTGTTTTGTTTTGTTTGAGATGGAGTTTCACTCTTGTTGCCCACGCTGGAGTGCAATGGCACGATCTTGGCTCATCCCAACCTTCGCCTCCCGGATTCAAGCAATTTTCCTGCCTCAGCTTCCCGGGTAGCTAAGATTACAGGCATTTGCCACCACGCTCGGCTAATTTTGTATTTTTAGTAGAGACGGGGTTTCTCTCCAAGTTGGTCAGGCTGTTCTCGAACTCCCGACCACAGGTGATCTGCCCCCTCGGCCTCCCAAAGTGCTGGGATTATAGGTGTGAGCCACAGTGCCCGGCCAACAAAAGTCTGAGTAAGTGTAGCATTGATAAGTCGTAGTATAAATTCTAGCAGAGATAAGTAAATCATTATAATATGGTATAAAGTAGCAGTCCCTACCTTTTTGACACCAGGGACCGGTTTTGTGGAAGACAATGTTTCCATGGACTGGGGTGGGAGAAAATGGTAGGTGGTTTTGGGATGAAACTGTTCCACCTCAGATAATCAGGCACTAGATTCTCATAAGGAGTGTGCAACCTAGATCCCTCACATACACAGTTCACAATAAGGTTCACACTCCTATGAGAATCTAAAGTCACCGCTGATCTGACAGGAGGCCGAGCTCAGGCAGTCATGCTCGCTCACCCGCGGCTCACCTTCTGCTGTGCATCCCGGTTCCCAACAGACCATGGACTGGTCTGTGGCCCAGGGGTTGGGGACCTCTGGTATAAAGATTAGAGGCAGATATACATATTAATTAATGATTATATAATTATGAAGATTAAACTGGTAATATCTATTATGTATTTGGGATTTGTTAATTAATGGTGATAATAGAGATTGTTTCTGCCCTGGGGGTAATTCAAGGATAACACTTAATAGACTAACTAAACTAACAGAATAATATGAGAAAATTAATAAAAATTCAAAAATTGGAGAAAGTGTTATAAATATGAAAAAGAATGTGCATGGCCAGGCGCAGTGTCTGACGCTGTAATCCCAGCACTTTGGGAGGCTGAGGCGGGCAGATCATCTGAGGTCAGGAGTTCTAGACCAGCCTGGCCAACATGGTGAAACCCCATCTCTACTAAAAAGATAGAAAAATTAGCTGAGCCTGGTGGTGGGCGCCTGTAATCCTAGCTACTGGGGAGGTTGAGGCAGGAGAATTACTTGAACCCAGGAGGCAGAGGTTGCAGTGAGCTGAGATTGTGCCATTGCACTCCAGCCTGGGCAACAAGAGAGAAACTCCATCTCTGAAAAAAAAAAAAAAGAAAAAAGAAAAGAGAAAGAGTGTGCTAAGATAGAGTGTGGCTATGGTTTGAATGTTTGTCTCCTCCAAAACTCATGTTGAAACTTAATCCCCAATGAGTGGGACCTATGAGGGGTGAATGGGTCACAAAGGCTTTCATGGCTTAATGGATTAATGAGTTATTATGGGAGTGGGACACATGGCTTCGTAAGAAGCAAAAGAGACACCTGAGCTAGTACACTCCACCCCCATTACCCATTGATGGTCTGTGCACTGCCTTGGGACTCTGCAGTGTCCTCACCAGCAAGAAGGCCCTCACCAGATGCAGTCCCTCAACTTTGGAGTTCTCAGTCCCTGTAATTGTTAAGAAATACACTCCTTAATCTGTCAGAGTAGAGTAGAAATAATAATAATGCATTCCTTTTCTTTATAAATTATCCACTTTCGGATATTTCATTATAAGCAACAGAAAATGGAGTAAGACAAGCATAAAGTGCATAGATTTAAATAGGGCCAGCAGGACTAGCCTTTGTGAAGAAGTGATTTTGATTTGAGGCTGAGAATGAAAACCAGCCAACCATGCAGTGTCAGAGGATTCCTCAAAGAAGGAGCAGGCTATGAAGAGTCCTATTTATTTGGAACAGTTGTGGGGCATTTTGTGCGTTGAAAGAGGCCAGTATGCTATGAACAGAGAGAATAAATGGGAGAAGAGATTTGTTGACAAGCAGCAGCTTTATTATTTATGCTCAGGTATTTATATTTTATTCTAATGGTAAAGAGATAGCATTGAAAACATTTAAATAGAGATACTCAAATATTGATCAGCATCCCAATAATTTCTTGGAGAATATAAACAAGAACAAAACAATCACTTGCCCAGGACTTTGTCCTATAGATGGTTTCAGTCAGTTAAAAACACCTCTGCATAGTTTAAACAAATCTCTAGGTGATTCTTATCCACACTTAAAACAGGGCTTCACTGATTTGACTTGCTTTCCTAATCACCAGCCCCGCATGCACTCCTGGACTCTTTATTTGCTGTGTTTCCCTTTTTCAAAATGATGAGAGTGCAATCTGTCCCATGGTACACATTAGCAGAATAGTGACAAAAGAATTGTGTACAATGTAGAATATGATTGGCTCATGAGTAATTTTCCTGGTCCAGTGGAGCTAGCTTACTGGAGGTATATTTATAATGTTCAGTAGGAAAGACAAAGGCCTTCTACATGATGCTTTATCATCAGGAGCCCTTTTACCTCTGTTTTAAGAAAGTTAATAATAAATGTCTGCACCCAGGGCTCCCTCCCCAGAGGAATGTACCATCAACCTTGCATGGCCTCTTACCTAAAGACAGGCTGCACTTTACTTACTTCCACCTTAATGACGTCCTCACTGGCTCTGGGCTTTATTTTCATGTGCAGTGTCTCAGGACCTGAAGTCTAGCATTGCCTCTTTATTTTCGTGCATTTTAATACACATGAAGTGGATTTCAGCCATGCTGAGCTGTCTTTTGGTTTATCCCTTTAGATGTCAACTATTTTATTTGTTAGTGTTCTACTGATTAAAGAGGCATAGAATTGGCTGGGCATGGTGGCTCACACCTGTAATCCCAGCACTTTGGAAGGCTGAGGCGGGCGATCACCTGAGGTCAGGAGTTCGAGACCAGTCTGGCCAACATGGGGAAACCCTGTCTCTACTAAAAATACACACAAAAATATTAGCCGGGCTTGGGGGTGTGTGCCTGTAATCCCAGCTACTACGACGGCTGAGGCAGCAGAATTGCTTGAACCTGGGAGGCGGAGGTTGCAGTGAGCCGAGATTGTGCCACTGCACTCCAGCCTGGGTGACAGAGCAAGACTGTGTGTCAAAAAAAAAAAAAAAAAACCCATAGAATTAAGTGGTCCTGCTCTGGGCCTATTTTTCTTCTGAACACAGTAATTTTTAGTGTGTACTTTTGTAGAAGATAAGGTTTTTTAGGTACATATATGTAAGATTGTGGCAGAAATGTCTATGTGTGAGATCTGTCTAATCCATTCAACTTGTAACAGGCATTATTTTAGGTGCCTTTTATTTCTCTATAGAAGTGGCTTTTTGTTTGTTTGTTTTTTCTTTCTGGAACAGGAGAACAGTATGTATTTGCTTTCTTGTTTTCTTTCAGATTTGGAGTCCAGATACAGGACCAATACTCTATCTCCAGAAAAGGACATTTATGAAATATATTTATTTCAGTGGGATATAATGGAAAGAATAATGGGTTTTGCTTTTTAAAAGGAGTCTAATAAATCTAGAAGGAATTATAGGATTAGAAAAATCACCATTTTCTAGACCTTAATGGAATAATGGGTCCAGAAAACACAATCTTCAATGGGTACTACAACTAATGGTGAAATATTTTATAGCAAGATTTTTATGGTGGATCTATCGAGTTGGCCACCTCTGAACCCTTTGATCTGTTTTAATTTTAATAAAAATGGGTCTATCAGACAACACACACGCTTCCTGACGTAATGCAATAGGAAGTCCACACCACCATCTACAAAGCCTTATTGCTGGAATAATGAACTGAAAGCAGACGGGGACTAGATGAACTGTGTATGGTCATCCCTTGGTATCCATGGGGAATTGGTTCCAGGATCCTACACTGATGGTAAAATCTGAGGATGCTCAAGTCCCTTGTATAAAATGGCATAGTATGTATTTGCATATTACCTACTCACATCTTCCTGTATACTTTAAATTATCTTTAGATCACTTAAACCGAACACAATGTAAATACTATGTAAATAGTCATTATACTGGATTTTTCAATTTGCATTATTCTTTATTGTATTTTTATTTTTATTGGGTTTTTTTTTGAGTATTTTCTATTTGAGGTTGGTTGAATCTGCACATATGGAGGGCTAGCTATAAAGGGGACCACAAGGAAGAAGCCAAACAGATCCAGAATGTGTGAAATTCTACAGAGCAAATTACCTGATTTCTTCAACTAACAGGTAGCATGAAAATATAAGGGGAAGGGCAACCATTGACAGATTAAAAGAGACTTAAAGAGACATATCAACTAAATTCAGTATGTTGGCATTACTTGGACCTGGTTTGAACAAAACATAAAAAGTCATTTTGGAGACAGTGAGGTAAGTGTGGACATGGACTAAATATTAAATGTTATTTACATATATTAATTTTGTTAGGGATTATGTCAATGTGATTATAAAAAATAAAAGATCCTATGTGTTAGAGACACATACTATGAAATGAAGATAGACACATTTGGATTAAAATATTCCAGCAAAAGAAAAATAATTGGCAAAGAGAGCTGGAAACTAAATTGGCAACATGTTGATAATTTAAGTGGAGTGGTTTGTTCATAGAGATTTATTGTTCTAATATTTCTACTTTTGTATGTGTTTGAAATTTCAATAATAAAATGTTGAAAATCAAAACCAAAATTATAGACTATGTAGAAATGAATGACAGTGAGATGCCTGCACATCTAACCTTGTCAGATATCATCAAAGTTCTGTTCAGTGAGAAATTAATGCCCTGTAATGTGGTAAGGAAATCTTATTTGTGGATACAGTCTTCGTCTTCTTCACTTACCCACAGCAGCAACACCAGGCCTGTCACACAGATGAATGTGTTGAGGGAATGAAAAAGTATTTCCGTCAAGAAAAAGGAAACAACAAAATAAAACCAACCCAAGTAAAGAACAGCCAAGTGGCCAGGTGCGGTGTCTCATGCCTGTAATCCCAGCACTTTGGGAGGCCATGGAGGGAGGATCACCTGAGGTCGGGAGTTTGAGACCAGCCTGACCAACACTCAGAAACCCCATCTCTACTAAAAATACAAAATTAGCCAGGCATGGTGGTGCATGCCTGTAATCGCAGCTACTTGGGAGGCTAAGGCAGGAGAATCACTTGAACCCGGGAGGCGGAGGTTGTGTTGAGCTGAGATCGTGCCACTGCACTCCAGCCTGGGTAACAGAGCAAGAGTCTGTCAAAAAACAAAAAAAAAAAGAAAAAAAAAAAAAGGAACAGCCAAGTCAGTAGAAAGTAGAAATTAAGAGAATGGAGAATATTAGACTTGATTCAATGTTAATAGTGATTAGATTTTGGCAGTTATAATCAAGGAAGAGAAAATGAAAGATAATACATTTAGAGTATTAATGATGATAAAAGAGACACAACTCTAGATTATATCAAGGAGATTTTTTAAATTATAAGGCAAAACTAGGCCGGGCACAGTGGCTCACACCTGTAATCCCAGTACTTTGGGAGGCCGAGATGGGTAGATCAGTTGAAGTCAGGAGTTCGAGACCAGCCTGACCAACATAGCAAAACCCCATCTCTACTAAAAATACAAAAATTAGCCTGTCATGGTGGCGGGCACCTGTAATCTAAGCTTCTGGGAAGCCTGAGGCAGGAGAATTGCTTGAACCCAGGAGGCAGAAGTTGTGGTGAGCCAAGGTCGCGCCACTGCACTCCAGCCTGGGTGACAGAGTGAGACCCTGTCTCAAAAATAAATAAACATTATATGGTAAAACTATACATGCACACATGCACAAACATGTATATTCATTCCAATACAAGTAAAAATGTAGGATTACATTTTTTCCCCAAAAGGAATATGTTTTACAATTAACTCACTGTAGAACCCAAATAGATTTACAAAAAATGTGTGTGTGTGTGTGTGTGTGTGTGTGTGTGTGAACTCCCTGTTTAAGTAAAAAATCTGATACTTATAAAAACTTTAAGGAATAGATAATTCTAAGGATTTTACCAATTAATTCTGCACAGGTAAAATAATCCTAAGAAAAATTAGATGAAGATAGCTTCTGAAAGCAAATTCTAACCACCTTCATTATGAAGATTCTATTTTTCACAATTCTAAATAAAGTTTATTTAGAATTTATTACAAAATCTATCTTTGCTAATAGGTCAGTGTTTCTTTTCCCAAGCACCAAATACCTCCAGAAGGCCTGTGCTTGACCCCTAAATTCAACATTCTCCAGAAGTTTGCTTCAAGGAATACTAATTCTTGATGGTATTTGAAAAAAAGATTTCTTGGGAAAATAGGCAAATGAAGCAAAACATAAAACATCTACTTTTGGCCAGGCACGGTGGTTCATGCCTGTAATCCCAACACTTTGGGAGGCCAAGGCGAGCAGATCACTTGAGGTCAGGAGTTTGAGACCAGCCTGACCAACATGGTGAAATTATGTCTCTACTAAAAATAAAAAGTTAGCCGGGCATGATGGCGTGCGCCTGTAATCCCAGCTACTCGGGAGGCTGAGGCAGGAGAATTGCTTCAACCCAGGAAACGGAGGTTGCAGTGAGCCGAGATTTTGCCATTGCATTCCAACCTGGGCAACAAGAGTGAAACTCAGTCTCAAAAAAAATAAAATAAAAATCTACTTTTGAGGAATTCAAAGTATACATGATCAATTTGTCAAAGATTTAGTAAAGACATTTTTATTTAACTGAGTGTATCTCAAATTTATTGTGGAATTCTCAGTCCAAATATCTGGAATAGGAACAGCTTTGGTAGATGCTACCATAATCACAATGAATGTCTTCAAGTGTGTAATTTTAGACATTATGGTGAGTGGTTGTGTTGGGGGAGCATGAGTCAGGGCAACTTTTTGCAGCTCACATCATGCTCTGAAAGTAGCTACCTGCTTTAATGGATGGTTACTGCTTTTCTATAGAATGGAAAAGATTCCAGCCCGACCCTTGATATGTTTGTATTAAACATGTGTATATATTATATTAAACAATGATTAAGGACATAAATGAGTTTCTGTGGTAATAAAGATGCTATATTGAATATCATTTTGTGTATTTTCTGATTTCCTTAGTCAAGAATCTAAGGTATTACCTAGAAATGAAATTGTTCGCTATAGGCTGTATACACTTTCAGCTTCACTGCTTATTGCCAAATTGTGGCTCCACCATAGTTCCAGTTTTGAATCCCTTTGATCATTGAATATGAGTGTTCATATTTCCCTACCTCTGCTATAAGTTTCAATATTTATTACACTGGGCCAGGCACGATGGCTCACACCTGTAATCCCAGCACTTTGGAAGGCCAAGGCAGGAGGATTGCTTGAGCCCAGAAGTATGAGATCAGGCTGGGCAACATGGCAAAACTCCGTCTGTAAAAAAATACAAAAATTAGTTGGGTGCGGTGGCATGTGCCTGTTGTCTCAGCTACTTGGGAGGCGGAGGTGGACAGATCACTTGAGTCTGGGAAGTCGAGGCTGCAGTAAGCTGTCATCATGCCACTGCACTCCAGCCTGAGTGTTGGAGTGAGACCCGGTTTCAAAAAAAAAAAAAAATTGTTACCTTGATTACAAGTGAGTCAAGCATCTTTTCATATGTGTTTATTGGCCAATCGTGTTTTCTTTACTGTGCGTTTTAAAGATGCCTTTGCTGTATTTCTTTCTTTTTGCATTCTCATTTATTGATTTTTCAGGATTCTTAAAATAGTTTAGTATCGGTCGGGTGTGGTGGCTCATGCCTGTAATACCAGCACTTTGGGAGGCCAAGGCAGGTGGATCACCTGAGGTCAGGAGTTCAAGACCAGCCTGGCCAACATGGTGAAACCCCATCTCTACTAAAAATACAAAAATTAGCCCGGCGTGGTCGTGCGCACCTGTAATCCCAGCTACTCGGGAGGCTGAGGCAGGAGAATCTCTTGAACCTGGGAGGCAGAGGTTGCAGTGAGCCGAGATCGCGCCACTGCACTCCAGCCTGGGTGACAGAGAGAGACTCCGTCTCAAAAAAAAAATTTTTTTTTTTCAGGTATTGATCATTTTAGGTATTAAACATTTATAACCTGACCTCAAGTTATCTGCCTGCTTCAACCTCCCAAAGTGCTGGGATTATAGGCGTAAGCCACCAGTTCTGGCCTCTTTTTCTCTCCAATTCTGAAGCTTCACCACGAAGCAGTCAGAAACCAGGGACAGTAAGCCAGGAAATGAGGAAAAGAACTGAAAAGGCAGAAGCCATCCGTATTTTATTTCCTCCTTTGCCATCTTACCACACTCCTTCCCCTTCCCCCACAGCATGGCTGAACTAAGGGAGAGCAGAACCCTCATCTGTAAAAAATGCTTAAGGTTTCTTTCTCTTTCCCTCCCTCCCTTCCTTTCTTCTGTGGGGAAAAGAAAGACAGATCAGACTGTTACTGTGTCTATGTAGAAAGAACTAGACATAAGAGACTCCATTTTGTTCTGTACTAAGAAAAATTATTCTGCCTTGAGATGCTGTTAATCTGTAACCCTAGTCCCAACCCTGTGCTTGCAGAGACATGTGCTGTGTTGACTCAAGGTTTAATGGATTTAGGACTATGCAGGATGTGCTTCGTTAAAAAAGTGCTTGAAGGCAGTATGCTTGTTAAAAGTCATCACCGTTCTCTAATCTCAAGTACCCAGGGACACAATACACTGTGGAAGGCCGCAGGGACCTCTGCCTAGGAAAGCCAGGTATTGTCCAAGGTTTCTCCCCGTGTGACAGCCTGAGATATGGCCTCGTGGGAAGGGAAAGACCTGACCATCCCCTAGCCTGACACCCATAAAGGGTCTGTGCTGAGGAGGATTAATAAAAGAGGAATGCCTCTTAGCAGTTGAGGTAAGAGGAAGGCATCTGTCTCCTGCTCGTCCCTGGGCAATAGAAAGTCTTGGTGTAAAACCCGATTGTATGTTCTATTTACTGAGATAGGAGAAAACAGCCTTAAGGCTGGAGGTGAGACACGCTAGCGGCAATACTGCTCTTTAATGCACGGAGATGTTTGTATAAGTGCACATCAATGCACAGCA
Organism: Hylobates moloch; assembly: GCF_009828535.3. Classification (NCBI taxonomy): domain Eukaryota; kingdom Metazoa; phylum Chordata; class Mammalia; order Primates; family Hylobatidae; genus Hylobates; species Hylobates moloch. Next base: position 22,663 of record NW_026652485.1, read on the forward strand.
CCTTTCCTTAAACTTATTTATGACACAGAGACCTTTGTTCACGTTTTCCTGCTGACCCTCTCCCCACTATTACCCTATTGTCCTGCCACATCTCCCTCTCTGAGATGGTAGAGATAATGATCAATAAATACTGAGGGAACTCAGAGACCAGTGTCCGCGTAGGTCCTCCATGTGCTGAGCGCTGGTCCCCTGGGCCCACTTTTCTTTCTCTATACTTTGTCTCTTTCTTTTCTCAGTCTCTCGTTCCACCTGACGAGAAACACCCACAGGTGTGGAGGGGCAGGCCACCCCTTCAATAATTTACTAGCCTGTTCGTTGACAACAAGACTGGTGGTGCAGAAGGTTGGGTCTTGGTGCTCACCAGGTGGCGGGCATGGGCCAGGTGGGAGGGTCTCCAGCGCCTGGTGCAAATCTCCAAGAAAGTACAGGAAACAGCACCAAGGGTGATTGTAAAGTTTTGGTTTGGCGCGGCAGGTAGCCATTCCAGCGCAGAAATGCGCAGGAAAGCTTTTGCGGTGCTTGTAGGCAGGTAGGCCCCAAGCACTTATTGGCTAATGTGGAGGGAACCCGCACATCCATTGGCTGAAAGCTCCATCTATTTGAGGCTGACTGAGAGCGTTCCTTCCTTCTGTGTTGCCTGGAAACGGACTGTCTGCCTAGTAACATCTGATCGCGTTTCCCATTGGTCACCGTTTCCGGAAGCCCGCCCTCCCGTTTCCGGAAGCCTGGCGCAAGCTGGGTCTGCAGGTGGCCTCCAGGTGCACAGTGGGAAGTGTGACTCCTCAGTCTTGGGCTGTTCAGCCACGTGCCTGCCGGACATGCGACGCTGGAGTGTCAGCAGCGTGGAGTCCTGGCCTTCAGCGTCCACGGGTGGGAAATCGGCCATTGCCACGACGGGAACTGGACTCAGGCTGCCTCCCGGCCCTTCCTCATCGGTCCGCCGGACTCGTGGGCGCACGCACTGGCGCTGATGTAGTTTCCTGACCTCTGGCCCGTATTGTCTCGAGATTAAAGGTAAAAACGGGGCTTTTTCAGCCCACTCGGGTAAAACGCACTTTGATTTCTAGGCAGGTGTTTTGTTGCAGAACGCCTGGAAGGGAGGGAGTGACCCGCAGGTTGAGGTTTATTAGATAAAATACGTTCCTGGTTTATATTATGTTTATAATAAAGCACCCCAACCTTTAAAAAATCTCACTTTTTGCCAGTTGTATTATTTAGTGGACTGTCGCTGGTAAGGATAGCCAGTTAAAATGGCATTTTGTTGTTGTTACTAATTAAACCAATTTTTAGTTTTGGTGTTTGTCCTAACAGCAACAACTTCTCAGGCTTTATAAAATCATATTTCTTGTGGGAAATTTCTGCGTAAGGCACAGCGAGTTAGTTTGGAATTGTTTTAAAGGAAGTAAGTTCCTGGTTTTGATATCTTAGTAGTGTAATGCCCAACCTGGTTTTTACTAACCCTGTTTTTACACTCTCCCTTTCCTTTAATCACCTAGCCTTGTTTCCACCTGAATTGACTCTCCCTTAGCTAAGGGCGCCAGATGGACTCCATGTTGGCTCTTTCACTGGCAGCCTCTTCCTCAAGGACTTAACTTGTGCAAGCTGACTCCCAGCACATCCAAGAATGCAATTAACTGATAAGATACTGTGGCAAGCTACATCCACAGTTCCCAGGAATTCATCCAATTGATTATGCCCAAAAGCCCCGTGTCTATCACCTTGTAATAATCTTAAAGCCCCTGCACCTGGAACTATTTACGTTCCTGTAACCATTTATCCTTTTAACTTTTTTGCCTACTTTATTTCTGTAAAATTGTTTTAACTAGACCCCCCTCCCCTTTCTAAACCAAAGTGTAAAAGCAAATCTAGCCCCTTCTTCAGGGCGGAGAGAATTTTGAGTGTTAGCCTTCTCTTGGCCACTGGCTAAATAAATGGATTCTTAATTCGTCTCAAAGTGCGGCGTTTTCTCTAACTCGCCCAGGTACGACAGTGGTAGTATTTTCCTCAATGTCTTTGAAATTTTATTTTTAGGGCACGTATGTAGAGTAACTTTTGTGAAAGAAACCAGTTAAGGAGGTTTTGGGATTTCCTTTATCAACTATAATATTGGTTTTGATTATTTATGTATTTATTTATTTAGAGACGGAATTTCGCTCTTGTTGCCCAGGCTGGAGTGCAATGGTGCGATCTTGGCTCACTGCAACTTCCGCCTCCTGGGTTCAAGCGATTCTCCTGCCTCAGCCTCTCAAGTAGCTGGGATTATAGGCATGCGCCACCATGCCCAGCTAATTTTGTATTTTTAGTTGAGATGGGGTTTCTTCATCTTGGTCAAGCTGGTCTCGAACTCCCGACCTCGGGTGATCCGCCCGCCTCGGCCTCCGAAAGTGCTGGGATTACAGGTGTGATCCACTACACCCAGCTGATTTATATGTATATAAATCACATTCCTCTAACCAAAATGTAGTGTTTCCTTCCATCTTGAATATAGGCTGTAGACCCCTCCGGTATGGGGCATTGTTAGCAGTGAGACCACAGCAGTTTTTATGTCATCTGACAGCATCTCCAAATAGCCTTCATGGTTGTCACTGCTTCCCAAGACAATTCCAAGTAACAGTTCCCAGTGATGACTTGCTACTTGCTATTGTTATTTAATGTGTTAAGGTGGCTGTTATAGGCACTATTACTATGTCAGAAATTACACCAAAATTTAGTGGACCAAACAATCATTTTGTTAGGTTTGTGGATTCTCATGGTCATGGTCAGGATTTCAGACCGGGCACAAGGGTAGCCCACTTGTCTCTGTCCATAGTGCCTGGCCTCAGCACAGAAGACTCAACAGCTGGGGTCTGGAGCCATTTGGAGGCTTGTTCCCTCACATCTGATACCTGGCTTGGGATGTTGGAAGAGGGGGTGAGCTGGGACTGAGTGCCTATATGTAGTGTTTCCATATGGCCTTGACTTCCTTACAGCCTGGCAGCCTCAGGGTAGTCAGAATTCTTAGGTGGCACAGGGCTCCAGGGTGGATGCTGAGTGGTCTTTTATGAGGTGGCACTGCAAATCCACCCAGGATCGGGGAGACAGGACATCGATTCTGCCTCTCAAAGGGAGGAGTGGCAAGAAATATTCAGCTGTTTTTTAAAACTACCACAGCAAATACCTATTAATATGTCAGAAAAAAATAAAGCATCCTGATAGCTGCATTTCTAAGTAATTGGTCTCCTTTGAAATTCTATGAATTGTGTTTTTTGTAGTTTATGGCATTATTCTGAGGAGCGGTCAGAGACTCTCCCATATGTTAGAAGGGTCCTGCACAGAACAGGCTCACCCCTGCCCATGTCCCCCAGTGTTTGAAGTGCACAGTGTTTGCTCTGGTTTATTGGTTAGGGCAGGACTTTCTCATGTGTTTTACATCTAACAGCGGTTTAGAAATTGGCCTGTAACTTTTTTTTTTTTTTGCCTGATTTCCTTCTGTTTGTGCTGATACTGTTCTCACCTCAGTAGGAATCAGGAGCTTCTTTTGCTGTTCTTCTGTTTTGGATGCATTGGAAGGTAAGTTTCCTTGTGAACTGTATTTTGGACTCATTTTGTAGGCTTTGCCAAATGGCCTTTTTACCCTCCTATATTGCATTTTCTTTGGATATTCTCAAAGATTCTCAGGGTATTTCCATATTTTACTCTTCATGAGTTTGGAAGTGTGTTTACTTTCCTGAGTTTTCATTTCCTTCTTTTTCTTCTGTCGTATGTAATTTACAAAGCAAATACCCACCAGAGAGGATATCTTAAGGGATGTGGAAAGTGAGTTCCTTTGCACTTATCCAGTGAGGTTGATTTTCAGTCAATGAACATTCAGTATATGCCTGGGACTCTGGCTTTATTTATTAGCTTTGTGATGCCAAACCCATCAATGAACTTCTCTGTATATTTCATTCATCCTGAAATGGTGACACCGAGGGCGGCTGATTTCCAGGTTTACATCAGTTGCCCCAGGGGAGATGCCTGGCCCTTGTCTGGTTGTTGCTGCTCTAACTTTGCCCTGTTGATTGAAGAAATGCGGCTGTAAACACTTCCTGGGGTGTTGCTGGCATTTACTGTCCTCACAGTTTACAGAGAAGCCCATATTTTCAGCCTCTTCCTCTGCTTTCTGTCATTTCTGAACCATCTCACCCGACCTGGTGTAATCTTCGTTGTGTGTGAGTTTGCACAGATGTAACATCTCCTCAAAGCCTAGTGCCCACCTCCCACCTCTACGAAAATCTGGAGCTCAGGACCCACCACCCTCCCCCACCCACTGCAAGCTTGAACATTTGATGGTGGAAACCCCGCCCTGAGTTTGTATTATGGTGGGTTCTCTTGGGTCTTGTTCTCTGTGGGTCTGTCCTGCGCTATAGTGTGTGGAGCCAGGGGGATTTTCACTGTGTTCCTGAAGGAGGGTCACAAGGAGTTGTTGGGCAAACGGTCTGATATTTCTTCTTTTTTTTGAAACAGTCTCACTCTGTCTCCCAGGCTGGAGTTCTGTGGCACCGTGTTGGCTCACTGCAACCTCCGTCTCATGGGTTCAAGCAATTCTCTTGCCTCAGCCTCCAGAGTAGCTGGGATTACAGGTGCCCACCACCACGCCCGGCTAATTTTTGTATATTTTTAGTAGAGACGGGGTTTCATCGTGTTGCCCAGGCTGGTCTTGAACTCCTGACCTCAGGTGATCCACCTGCCTCGGCCTCCCAAAGTGCTGGGATTACAGGTGGGCACCTGGCCAAGGGGCTGATCTTTCTTGAGGGCTTCCCCCAAGAAGGAAAAAGCCAAACCTACTCAGGCAAATCTTGTTTATTTATTCTTGTAGGTCCAGATTTTGAACAAATCTCTCTAGAGTTTGAACAGGTAAGGCTCACCTTTTAATAGTTACACCAAGAAACGCCTAGCTGATGACTTAAGCTATGGTCTTGGGCAGCACGAGAGTCGTCAGGTGGAAAGTAGGGAAGTCTAAACAACCCAAAGGGAAAAGAGAAAAGGCCCGTGAGAAATCAGGGCAAAGTGCCACAGTGTCTCTTTCTTGATGGTGTCACTGGCATGTGGGTTACCTTCCCACTGCATCTTCCAAAGGACATGAGGCCATAGACTGCAGTGCCCGTGAGCAGAGGAGCTGTGGGGGTGGTAGTTTGATCGCTCCATTCAAAAGCACACCCCGGTGCGTGTGCGACTCTTCTGATGCAGCGCCCTAGTGGGTAAGCTCTGTGCTTCTCCATACAGTGGATGAGGAGTGGAAACATTCTGTTTAGTGCTTGATGGTTTGGTTGTGACCTCATGTCATGGTGATTAGAGCCAATGATCCTAACAGTTTAAAATTGTTGAGCTTGTGGGTAGGTATTTGGCAGATAGTATCTGTGTTACCCAGTGTCATCTGCAATGGTTTTGTTACTTTTTGCATAAACTGGGGAGAATGTTTACTAACTGTAAATGATAGAGAAATCACCAGCCACCCTAAAATCGTCCCATTTCTTGGTCTAGAGCTGCGTCTGTATCCTGCAGCAGTGAGGAGACCTGAAGACCAGAGGAAACACAGCAAGTAGGCCCTTTCAACCACTCATCTGTGTTGTCTTCTAATTTATTCTGTTTTGTTTCCATGATTTTAAGGGATTAAAGTCATCTCATTCAGACCTCAGCATATAAAATGACCCATCTGTAGACCTCAGGCTCCAACCATACCCCAAGAGTTGTCTGTTTTTTTTTTAAATTGCTGCCAGGTTTCAATTGCAGATATCCTCGGAAGGAATATTCCAGATTCCCTGAGTAGTTTCCGGGTTAAAGTCCTATAGGCTTCTTCTGTTTTGAGGAGGAGTTCCTGTCAGAGAAAAACCTGATTTTGGATTTTTAGCTTTAATGCTTGTGAAACGCTATAAAAAATAATTTTCTACCCCTAACGTTAAAGTACTGTTAGTGAGAAATTAAAATTCCTTCAGGAGGATTAAACTGCCATTTCAGTTACCCTAATTCCAAACCTTTTGGTTGTTAGGATTTTCTTTAATGTTCATGAAAAAGTGTTTTATATTTTCCATCAAGATTAATTTTTTTTTTTTTTTTTTTTAGACGGAGTCTCGCTCTGCTGCCCAGGCTGGAGTGTAGTGTGGCAATCTCGGCTCACTGCAAGAATCTGCCTCCCAGATTCACGCCATTTTCCCACCTCAGCCCCTGGAGTAGCTGGAACTACAGGCTCCCGCCACCATGCCCGGCTAATTTTGTTTTTGTATTTTTAGTAGAAATGGGGTTTCACCGTGTTAGCTAGGATGGTCTCAATCTCCTGACCTCGTGATCGTGCTGGGATTACAGGCATGAGCCACCGCACCTTGCTGTTTTTTCATTTCTATTATGATTTGTTCTGTGGAGTGTCAGTGGCTTAGCGGTATGTTTTTCACATGTTTATAAAGCTGAATTGTTCTGTATGTCAGCTCAGCACCCCTAATGTCAGCCATGTTACTCTCCTGCTGTGCATAGATGGGGGCCTGTCCATACCCGAATCTCCTGAGTTCCTGTTGTCAGCACCTGAAGGTACCCACCAGATGTGTCTGTCACTGTCCTCCATCCACCTGTCTTGTGGTTCTCATGTTTCTGCCTCCCTAGAGACCATTTCTCTCTAGAGCAGTGCTTTCCAATAGAAGTACAATGCCAGACACATACATCATTTTAGATTATCTAGTAGTCACTTTAGAAGAGTGAAAAAGACGCTGGGCGCAGTGGCTCACGCCTGTAATCCCAGCACTTTGGGAGGCTGAGGTGGGTGGATCACGAAGTCAGGAGATCGAGACCATCCTGGCCAACATGGTGAAACCCCGTCTCTACTAAAAATACAAAAAATTAGCCGGGCGTGGTGGTGGGTGCCTGTAGTCCCAGCTACTCGAGAGGCTGAGGCGGGAGAATGGCGTGAACCCAGGAGGTGGAGCTTGCAGTGAGCCAAAATCGTGCCACTGCATTCCAGCCTGGGTGACAGGGAGACTCCGTCTCAAAAAAAATTTAAAAAAAAGTTACAAAGAAACAGGTGAAATTAGTTTTATTTCATCTAAAATGTTAGCATTAACCAAAATACCACTTCAACATCTTATCAAAATAAAAATTATTAATGAGATAGTTTACAGTCTTTCTTTTTTTTTTAGACAGGGTCTTGCTTTGTGGCCCAGATTGGAATGCAGTGGTACCAGCATAGCTCACTGCAGTCTCAGACTCCTGGGCTTGAGATTCTCCTGCCTCATCTTCCTAGTGTTCGAACTACAGGCACACACCACCATGCCACGCTAATTTTTTTTTTTTTTAAAGACAGGGTCTCACTCTGTCACGCAGGCTGGAGTGCAGTGGCACAATCTCGGCTCACTGTAGCCTGGACCTCCGGGGCTGAAATGATCCTCCCACCTCAGTCTCCCAAGTAGCTGGGACCACAGACATGTGCCACCACGCCTGAATAATTTTTGTACTTTTTTGTTAAGACAGGGTTTTGGCATGTTGTCCAGGCTGGTCCTGAACTCCAGAGCTCAAGTGATCCACCCACCTTGGCTTCCCAAAGTGTTGGGATTACAGGCATGAGCCACTGCACTTGGCCTAATTTTTTTTTTTTTTCTGAAGAGATGAGGTCTTGCTATGTTGCCCAGACTCAAACTTCTGGCTCAAGCAGTCCTCCCTCCTTGGCCTTCCAGAGTGCTGGGATTACAGATGTGAACCACCACACTGGCCCAGTCTTTCTTTTATACTGAGTATTCAGAATTTTTTTAAAATGTATTTTCCACTTACAGCATTTCTCAGGTTGGACTAGCCATCTTTCAAGTGCTCAGCAGCCACATGTGGCAAGTGGCTGCCTTATTAGACAGCACAGCTCTGGAGGGTGATTTTACATACATCCCCACTGCTCTCTCTGCCTCCTTTATTCCCATATATCCCACACCCCTGCAGTCTGTGACTATCGGGTCCCTCTCTCCTCTCTTCCTGTCTCTTGTGATGCTTTAATATGGAGAATTATTTCCAATTCCTTAACATCCTGCCCTGATTTTTTTCTGTCTTACATTCAGGGTCACAGTTTTCCTCTCACCCTCTTTTCAGTCTTTTCCCATAAGATGTGATGTGACCTTTTGTCTTGGTTGGGTATTTATTTGCAATACAAGAATGATTGTTTTCTTTGATACATTAGTGACTTACATACTTTTCATGTTTTTTGAGTACCTCTTTCTTGACAGAATTTCAAATTAATTCAAGAGTTAAACTAGAAAGCCTTTTTTTTTTTTTTTTTGAGATGGAGTCTTGCTCTGGCACCCAGACTGGAGTGCAGTGGTGCAATCTCAGCTCACTACAACCTCTGCCTTCCAGTTGCAAGTGATTCTCCTGCCTCAGTCTCCCGAGTAGCCAGGATTACGGATGTGCACCACCACGCCTGGCTAATTTTTGTCTTTTTAGTAGAGACAGAGTTTTGCCATTTTAGCTAGGCTGGTCTCAAACTCCTGACCTTGAGTGATCTGCCCGCCTCAGCTTCCCAAAGTGCTGGGATTACAGGGGTGAGCCACCGTGCCCAACCTAGAAAGCTTATTCTATTTTATTATTATAATTAATTTAATTTTATTTTTTTTGAGATGGAGTCTTGCTCTGTTGCCCAGGCTGGAGTGCAGTGGCGCGATCTCTGCTCACTGCAAGCTCCACCTCCCAGGTTTACGTCATTCTCCTCCCTCAGCCTCCTGATTAGCTGGGACTACAGGCGCCCGCCACCACGCCCGGCTAATTTTTTGTATTTTTAGTAGAGACGGGGTTTCACCGTGGTCTCGATCTCCTGACCTCGTGATCCGCCCGCCTCGGCCTCCCAAAGTGCTGGGATTACAAGCATGAGCCACCACGCCCGGCTTACATATTTTATTTCTAATGGCTTGCTCAGTTAGTGATGTAAGTTAGTAAACTTTTAATACTATGAATAGTCTGAACCAACACTCAGAAATAAAGTACATTGATTTTTAATATTCAAAATAGTATAATACCTTAAAAGACAGACTCTAAACAACTGTTTGGAGTAAAACCTCTCTAAATTTGTAAATATTTTTTTTCACTTGTTAGAGAAGAAAAGTTATTTAAATATATATATTTAAAATACATTAAGGCCAAGTGCAGTGGCTCATGCCTGTAATCCCAGCACTTTGAGAGGCCGAGGCAGGTGGATAGCCTGAGGTCAGGAGTTCCAGACCAGCCTGGCCAACACAGTGAAACCCTGTCTCTATTAAAAACACAAAAATTAGGCCGGGCGCGGTGGCTCACGCTTGTAATTCCAGCACTTTGGGAGGCCGAGGCGGGCGGATCACGAGGTCAGGAGATCGAGACCACGGTGAAACCCCGTCTCTACTAAAAATACAAAAAATTAGCCGGGCGTGGTGGCAGGCGCCTGTAGTCCCAGCTACTCGGAGAGGCTGAGGCAGGAGAATGGCGTGAACCTGGGAGGCGGAGCTTGCAGTGAGCGGAGATCGCGCCACTGCACTCCAGCCTGGGTGAAAGAGCAAGACTCCGTCTCAAAAAAAAAAAAAAAAAACCACAAAAATTAGCCAAGCGTGTTGGCAGGCACCTGTAATCCCAGCTACTCGGGAGGCTGAGGCAGGAGAATTACTTGAGCCCAGGAGGCAGAGGTTGCAGTGAACCGAGATTGTGCCACTGCACTCCAGCCTGGGCAACAAAGAGAGACTCCATCATCAAAAAAAAAAAAAAAAGAAAGAAAGAAAAAAAAAGTACTCATTACTAAGCTTAACACACTTTGGTAAATGAATACTAACAATGGTTTTCCTCTCATGATTTCTAAGAGCCACCAATTTTACTTTTGAAATATATTGAATATTTATATTAAAAGGATGAGCCTATTATTATATAGAATATTTGTGGTATCCATGTACCTTATTATATATTGAGTGGTCTACAGTTTCTGAAAGTTTCAGAAAGAGTATAATAACTTTTTTTGATTGAATAAGAATATTAAGTCCTCTCAGTGAATAAAATAGATTGAAATTACTGATTAGTCACATAATGTGGCATTAAATGCTATTTAATAAAATGTGAAGTTTTTAAAAACTCATTTTAACAACTTATTTCTATTGTTATTTCACTTTTATTAGAAAGAAATATTAACATTTACATTACTTATGGGGCTATGAATTTTATTCAAATCTAAACATAGTGCTAATTTTAGGAGATCTGTATGATTAGGATTATGGAAAGCCTTTCCTTTATTTCCACATAGAAGATAAATAATTGCTTTCCAGTAAACACAACAAAATTTGACCCACAATATAAGCTATTAAAATGTTAATACTATCATCCAGATGAAACTTTTAGGTATCTGCATGTTCAAGTTGTTTAAAATAACAATTCAGAATCTAGTTTTTATAAATTATAAATAACTAAAAATATAAAGTTATCAATTTTTTTCAGTTTTGAAATACTGTCATTATTTCCAGTTGACATAACATTAAATTTCAGAGCTGTGGCTGTTGAAACTAGAAAGTCATGGTTGACTCTACTTTACTTGCTGCCTTCTTATTTCACACAAACACAGCAGCCCAAAGATCAGAAATGTTACACTTTTATTGTAAACACAGGAGTACCTTTCTAGGGAGAATGTATGTGTGGGCATGTTAACTTGAAATTCACGGCATCTTTTGTTGACGTACAGACTTCTATATGAAAAATAATGGGCTGGGCGCAGTGGCTCATGCCTGTAATCCCAGCACTTTGGGAGGCCGAGGCGGATGGATCACCTGAAGTCAGGAGTTTGAGACCAGCCTGACCAACATGGTGAAACCCCCCTCTACTAAAAATACAAAAATTAGCCGAGCATGGTGGCAAGCACCTGTAGTCCTAGCTACTCGGGAGGCTGATGCAGGAGAATCGCTTGAACCCAGGAGGTGGAGGTTGGAGTGAGCCGAGATTGTGCCATTACACTCCAGCCTGGGTGACAAGAGCAAAACTCCATCTCAAATAAAGAAAAAAGAATGAAGCAAACAAAAATGTAACACTTTAATAGAATCAAAAAAAAAATTCTAAAAATTCCTTCTGACCCATTATTATTATTATTATTATTTCTTGAGAATGACTGTGATGGAATGGTTACAGCAGTATGGTCTTAACCCACAATCTCTGTTTCATCATTCTTCAGCTACGGTCATAAGCCTTCTATGTTTTTAAGAAAAATGTTTTCTTTTGTTAACTCAATAATTTAGCATGATCTTCCCAGCCTCATATTTTCAAAAATGGTTCATTCTTTTTTAAAAAATGTGATTAAATCACCTACCGCTTTTCCTCAAAAAGAGTAATAAATTAACTATATAGTCTGGTGTATGGTTAATACATAAGAAATACAGATGTAGAGTCATCTATTTTAACTGCACACTTGGGAATAAAACACATCTTGGGCTATATATAGGCCAAGAGCTTTCAGAGAAGATAGCTTACAAAATGTGGGGAGACCTGGTATAGAAACATTTACTCCCATGCCTCAAGGAGTAAATAATTCTTTCACCTCTAATTCCAACCATAAACTTGGAAGTAAAGAAATATAACATGTCATTATCCCACAAAACATCTTGTTATTTCTATTTCAGATTTAGGGAATACAGGTGCAGATTTGTAGCAGATGGTATGCTGCATGGTGTTGAGGTTTGGACACTTAACAATCTCATTGCCCAAGTAGCGTGCACTACACCTGATAAGTAGTTTTTCAGTGCTCGTCTACCTTTTACATTAATGGCCTTCTGCTGCATTCATGTTGCAACAAAGGACATTGCTTCACTCTTTTCTGTGGTTGTATAGTATTGCATGCTGTATATGTATCTCATTTTTCTTATCCAATCTAGGATTTATAGGCACCCTGTTTAATTCTGTCTTTTGCTATTGTGAGTTTTGCTGCAATAAACATGTGAGTGCAAGGGTCTTTTTGGCAAAATAATTTATTCTCCTTTGGGATCAATGGGCCTGATGGGTTATGCCACAACTCTATTTTTAGTTCTTTGAGAAATCCCCAAACTGCTTTCCACAGGGGCTAAATTTTATGGTATTTCCACCAACATTGCATTCTCCACAACTTCAACATGTTATTTTTTGACTTATAATAGCCATTCTAACTGGTGTGAAAAGGTATCACATTGTCATTTTGATTTACATCTCTGATGATTAGGGATGGTAAACATTTTTTTAATGTTTATTGGCAACTCATGTCTTAGAGAGGTGTCGATATTATTTTTCTGCTTTGTCAAATTAAACTTCTTAAGATTTGATATATTAATCACTTGTATGCACTTTGCAAATATTTTATTTCATATTGTAGGGTATCTGTTTCCTTTGTTCATAGTTTCCTTGGCTGTGCAGAAGCTCTTTAATTAGATGCCAATTTTTGATTTTTATTTTTGTTGCACTCACTTTTAAGATATTCATAAATTCATTCCAGAGGCCAGTGTCTAGGAAAGTCCTTTCTAACGGTTCTTCTAGGATTTTTGTAGCTTGAAGACTCACAGATAAGTCTTTAATCTATCTTGACTTATATTTTCTATATGGAAAGAGGTAGGGGTCAACTTTTTTCTGCATATGATTAACCAGTTTTCCCAGTACCATTTATTATTATTATTATTATTATTATTTGAGGCAGAGTATTGCTCCGTCACCCAGGTTGGAGTGCAGTGGTGCGATTTTGGCTCACTGCAACCTCCACCTCCCGAGTAGCTGGGACTATAGGCGCCCGCCACCACGCCCGGCTAACTTTTGTACTTTTATTAGAGATGGGGTTTCACCATGTTGGCCAGGGTGGTCTCAGACTCCTGACCTTGTGATCCGTCAGCTTTGGCCTCCCAAAGTGCTGGGATTATAGGCGAGGCACTGCGCCCAGACCCCATTTATTAAGGAGTTATTTTCCCTTTGTTAATTTCTGTGGGCTTTGTGAAAATTAAGTTGGTTGTAAAAGTGTACCTTTGTTTCAGGGCTCTCTCCTCCATTGATCTAAATGTATATTTTCATACCAGAACCATGTAATACTGGTTACTTTAGTTTGTAGTACAATTTTAAACCAGGTAATAGGAGGCCTCCAGGTTATTTTTCTAAACTTGCCTTGGCTATTTGGGATCTTTTATTCTTACATATAAATTATTTTTCTTTGCTGGGTGCGGTGGCTCACGCCTGTAATCCCAGCACTTTGGGAGGCCAAGGCAGGCAGATCATGAGGTCAGGAGTTTGAGACCAGCCTGATCAACATGGCGAAACCCTGTCTCTACTAAAAATACAAAATTAGCAGGGCCCGGTGGTGGGCACCTGTAATCCCAGCTCCTCAGGAGGCTGAGGCAGGAGAATCGCTTGAACCCGGGAGGCGGAGGTTGCAGTGAGCTTGAGATTGCGCCATTGCACTCCAGCCTGGCGACGAGTGAAACTCCATCTCAAAAAAAGAATAATAAATTAGTTTTCATTTTCTAATTCTATAAAAAATGGGACTGAAAGTTTGATAGAAATAGCACTTAATCTGTAGGTTACTTTAGGTAGCATGGATATTTTAATTATATTGGTTTTTGAAGTCTATGAGTATATAATGCTTTTTTATTTATTTGCATTGTCTCTAATTTCTTTCAGCATTGTTTTACACTTCTTGTAGAAGTATTTTACTTCCTTGATTGAATGTATTTCTATTATTTTTGTGTGTATGTGGCTATCGTAAATAGGACTGTGTTCTTGATTTTGTTCTCAGTTTGAATATTATTGGTGGACAGAAATGCTACTTATCTGTGTTTGTTGATTTTGTATCCTGAAATTTTACTGAAGCCATTTTTTAGGCTTAGCAGACATTTGGTGAAATCTTTAGTTTTCTACATAGAGAATTTTATCATCAGTGAAGATAATTTGACTTCCTCTCTTCCCATTCGGATGCCTTTTATTTCTTTATCTTGCTGCACTGCTCTGGCTAAAACTTTCAGAACTATGTTGAATAAGACTGTTCAAAGTCTATATTCTTGTCTAATTTTTATTCTTATGAAGAATAAATCCAGCTTTTGCCTGTTCAGTATGATGTTGGATGAAGATTTGTCACAGATGGCTCTTATTATTTTGAGGTATGTTTCATCAATGTCATCGTTAAGAATATTTTCATGTTTTCACATTAAATTTTCTTTAATGCTTTTTCTGCATCTGTTGTGTTAATCATGTAATTTTTTGCTTTTAAGTATCTTTACATGGTGAATTGCACTTAATCACTTGCATATGACAAAACATCTTTGCATACATGAAATGAACCTCACATGATTGTGCCAAAATATTTGGATTTGCTTATAAACTCAGTTTACTTGTATTTGTTTTTTTTTGTTTTTTTTTTTTTTTTGAGACGGAGTCTCACTCTGTTGCCCAGGCTGGAGTGCGGTGGCGCAATCTCGGCTCACTGCAAGCTCCGCCTCCCGGGTTCACGCCATTCTCCTGCCTCAGCCTCTCCAAGTAGCTGGGACTACAGGCGCCCGCCACCACGCCCGGCTAAGTTTTTGTATTTTTAGTAGAGACGGGGTTTCACCGTGGTCTCGATCTCCTGACCTCGTGATCCGCCCACCTCAGCCTCCCAAAGTGCTGGGATTACAAGCGTGAGCCAACGCGCCCGGCATAGTTTACTTGTATTTCATGAAGGATTTTTGCTTCAATGGTTCACCAGGAATACTGGTTTCTAGTTTTCTCTTTTTTTGGGTCTTTACTAGATTTTGGTATCAAAGTGACACCGGTTTCATATAATGAGTTAGGGCAGAACTCCACCTTGATATTTTGGAATACATTCAGTAAGACTAGTACCAGATCATCTTTTTATATGTGGTAAAATTTGGCTGTGATTTTATATGATACAGGGCTCTTTATGGTTGGCAATGTTTTTTAAATTAATTTTCATATCATTATACATTTTATACATGTTTGGTCTGTTCAAAACTTCTGTTTCTTCATGGTTTGATATTGGAAAGTTGTGTATATCCAGGAGTTATCTATTTTCTCTAAATTTTCTAATCTGCATGCATAGAGATGTTCATAGTGGTCTCTGAAGATATTTTATATTTATGTAGAATTAGTTGTGATTCTTACATCTCTAGCATTTAAATACATGGAGAATAAAAGCTTGACAAAATTCAACATTCCCCCATGATAAATCTCTGAAAAATTTAGGTATAGGACAAAGGCACCTCAAGGCAATAAATGTCAAATATAACAAAAAATGCACAGCTATCAACATACTGAACAGGGAAATGCTATAAGATTTTACTCTAAGAGCTAAAACAAGTCAAGGATGTGCACTTTCTTCAGTCTTACTAAACATAGTACTAAATGTCCAAGACAGAGAAATTAAAGAATAAAATCAAAGGCATCCAGATGGGAAAAAAGGAGTCAAATTATCACTGTATGATAATCTTTTATCTCAGGCTGGATGCTGTGGCTCACACCTGTAATTCCAGCACTTAGGGAGGCCGAGGCAGGTGCATCACCTAAGGTCAGGAGTTCGAGACCAACCTGGCCAACATGGTGAAACCCATCTCTACTGAAAATGCAAAAATTAGCCGGGTGTGGTGGCGCATGCGTGTAATCCCAGCTACACAGGAGGCTGAGGCAGGAGAATTGCTTGAATGTGGCAGGCAGAGGTTTCAGTGAGCCGAGATTGCACCATTGCACTCCAGCCTATGCAACAAGAGCGAAACTCTGTCTCAAAAAATAATAATAAATAATAATAAATAATCTTTTATCCCTATACATAATCCTAAGAAAAGCCTAAAACTTTACCAAAAACTATTAAAACTAATAAACAAATTTATCAAACATGTGGGATACAAAACCAATATCCAAATGTCAGTAGCATTTCTATAAACTATCTCAAAATGAATTTAAAAAACAATTCCATCTACAGTAACTGTAGTAACTCTACTTTGAAATAAATTTAATCAATTTTGAAGCACTTTACATTATACTCTAAAAAACATTAAAGAAATTAATACATGAATTAAAAAGTTAATCATTAATGAACTGCCATTATTAATATTGTTAAATATTTGTATTACACAAAATAACCTAAAGATATAATGCAACCTCAATGAAAATATCAGTGACATACTTAATACAAATTCTTAAAAAATACATCTACAATGTATATTGTACCACAAAAGACCCTCAATAGCCAAAGCAATCAAACAGAAAAAAGTGAATCTATCACCCTACCTGACTTTGAAATATACTACAAAACTACAGTAACAAAAACAGTATGGTGCTTGAATAAAAACAGACACTAGGCCAACTCAGCAAAAAAAGATTCCAGAAATATAGCCATGTACTTACAGCTAACTGATTTTAAATAAAAGTGACAATTTCTTAGGAAAAAGACAGAAAATTATGTTGAGAAAACTTTATGGCCACATGCAGAGCAACAAAAGGAGACCCTAACTCACACCACATATAAAAATCCGCTCAAAATAAATTAGATGCTAAAATGTAAGGCCTGAAACTCTCAAACTACTATTACTACTACTACTACTACTACAAAAACAAACAAACAGACAACAACAACAACAACAAAAACCAGAGAGAAGGCCCCATTAATATTTAAACTCAAAATCCCAGGGAACAAAAGGAAAAAATAAATGAGTCAGAATACTTCAAATTAAAATGCTGCTGTATAGAATACAATCAACAGGATAACTAAAAAATGGGACAAGGTGTTAATATCAAAAATATATAAGAAAATTAAATGACTATACAACATAAAACAAATAACTATTGAAAATGAGCCGGCTGGGCACAGTGGCTCATGCCTGTAATCCCAGCACTTTGGAAGGCTCAGGCGGGCAGATCACAAGGTCAGGAGGTCGAGAAAAGCCTGGCCAACATGGTGAAACCTCATCTCTACTAAAAATACAAAAAATTAGCCAGCTGTGGTGGTAGGCGCCTATAGTCGCAGCTACGCGGGAGGCTGAGGGATCATGCCACTACACTCCAGCCTGGGTAACAGAGCAAGACTCCATCTCAAAAAAAAAAAAAAAAAGCAAAACTCGTATTTTTTCAAGAAAATGCATACATATGGCAAATAGATATATTTAAAAATGCTGAATGTCTTTTTTTTTTTTTTTTTTTGAGATGGAGTCTCATTTTGTCACCCAGGCTGGAGTGTAGTGGCATGATCTCGTCTCACTGCAACATCCACCTCATGGGTTCAAGCGATTCTCCTGCCTCAGCCTCCTAAGTAGCTGGGATTACAGACGTGTGTCATCATACCCAGCTAATTTTTGTATTTTTAGAAGAGACAGGGTTTCACCATGTTGGCCAGGCTGGTCTCGAATTCCTGACCTCAGGTGACCCACCCGCTTTGGCCTTGCAAAGTGCTGAGATTACAGGTGTAAGCGACTGCGCCCAGCCAAATGTCAATTCTTATTAGGGAAAGCAAGCCAAAAAAGACTATGAGATATCAACTCACTCGTTAGAATGACGCTAACTAAAGATTTTAAAAAGGCCGGATGCAATGCCTCATGCCTGTAATCCCAGCATTTTGGGAGGTCAAGGCAGGTGGATCACCTGAGGTCAGGAGTTCGAGACAAACCTGGCCAACATGGCAAAACCCCATCTCTACTAAAAATACAAAATTAGCCGGGCATGTTGGCAGGGACCTGTAATCCCAGCTACTTGGGAGGCTGAGGCAGGAGAATTGCTTGAACCCGGGAAGCAGAGGTTGCAGTGAGCCAAGATCGCACCACTGCACTCCAGCCTGGGTGACACAGTGAGACTGTCTCAAAAATAAATAAATAAATAAATAAATAAAAGAGAAAAGTGTTAGTTGGTAAAGATGTCAATAAAAGAAAATGCTTACACACTGTTGGTTTGAATGTAAATGAGGACAGCCATTATGAATAATAAAATAGAGATTACTCAAAAAAACTTAAAATCAAACTACTATATAATACAGCAATTGCACTATTGGATATGTATTCAAAACAAAATCAGAATGAAAAAATATTCATACTTCTATGTTGCTTTCCAGCACTCTTCCCAACAGCCAAATTATACAGTCAACAGTTCAACATCTAATAAGTAAATAAAGACAATATGGCATATATACACAATGGAATACTATTTATATTTAAAAGAAAATTCTATTTTCAATCACATGGATTAACCTGAAGGACATTATATTACTTGAAATAAGCCAGTTACAAAATTACTATCTCATTATTTCACTTACACATGGATTTGAAAAAACTTAATCTCATTGATGTGGAGAGCAAAATGGTGACCACCAGATGCCAAGGTATTTACAAAAAATGGGGGAATTGGAAAGATGTCTGTCAAAGAATACGTATAGTTGGATAGGAGGAATAAGTTCAAGATTGTTCAGCATTGCGACTATAGTTTATAATATTGCATTTGTTATGTTTGAAAAATGCTAAGACAGTGTTATGTAATCTCACCACCAAAATGTTAACTATTTGAGATAAAGCATTAATTACATAAAGCTAAGCATTTGACCACCTGTATATACTTCAAAATGCTGTTTTACAGAATACACATTTTCTCTTTCAAGTTAGAGAATACATTTCTAAAACCTTATAGAAAGATAACAGCATTTCAAATAATGTCTGTGTCTTTGTCATAAACTTGGCTGAATAGTATACAAAATAGTTTTTGTACTGTTTTATCATGTGTCGGTAATAACCATAGGAATTTTGATACTTGACAGCATGGTTTTTGTTTTCTTTTTTGTTTTGAGACAGAGTTTTGCTCTTGTAGCCCAGGCTGGAATGCAATGGTGCCATCTCTGCTCACTGCAATCTCCGCCTC
This sequence comes from Hylobates moloch, assembly GCF_009828535.3. Taxonomy (NCBI): domain Eukaryota; kingdom Metazoa; phylum Chordata; class Mammalia; order Primates; family Hylobatidae; genus Hylobates; species Hylobates moloch. Next base: position 41,473 of record NW_026652485.1, read on the forward strand.
ACGGGTGCAAGCGATTCTCCTGCCCCAGCTTCCCATGTAGCTGGGATTACAGGAGTGTGCCGTTACACCCAGCTAATTTTTGTATTTTCATTAGAGATGGGTTTTCGCCATGTTTGGCCAGGCTGGTCTTGAACTCGTGACCTCAGGTGATCCACCCTCCTCGGCCTCCCAAAGTGCTCGGATTACAAGCATGAGCCATGAGCCACCGCGCCTGGCCTTGACAGCATGTTTTAAATCCAGCACAGTGCATGGGAGGAGCCAATGTACTTTAGTGCTTTATTTTAAGCTTGGGGCACCTGGAGTTTCTGGTGCTGATGGTAATGGTATGAAAGACACTAAAAGAGGAGGTGTTACTTATGGTCCCATGACTGGCCACTCTGTGAACACAGTAAACTAATCTCCATGCAAAATAACAAAAAATGTTTTAATCCAAAAGCTATCATGATTTCCAAAAGTTTTCCAGAGAAAATAATTAAGGCTACACTTAGGTGTCTAATCGTAAAAACTGTAGGCTAACCTTCACCCACTAAACAAAATTTAAAAAATAAGAGTGAGAAATTCCTCAAAATTGGAATAGCAATAGGAAAAAGAAATATTATTCCAAATCTACAAAGGTCATTTTGTTGTTTTGCAATTTTTAACATTCACATGTAAAAACAGAAGATCCTGCCTGGAAATGCGAGTTGTGCTGTATCATAAAAAATTCAATTTAGGCCAGGCACGGTGGCTTACGCCTGTATTCCCAGCACTTTGGGAGGCCAAGGCAGGTGGATCCCCTGAGGTCAGGAGTTCGAGACCAGCCTGGCCAACATGGTGAAACCCTGTCTCTATAAAAACACAAAAATTAGCCACGCATGATGGTGGGTGCCTGTAATCCCAGCTACTAGGGAGGCTGAGGCAGAAGAATCGCTTGAATCTGGAAGATGTAGGTTGCAGTGAGCCCAGATTGTGTCACTGCACTCCAGCCTGGGTGACAGAGTGAGACTCTGTCTTAAAAAAAAAAAAGAAAAAATTTAATATGGTTTACTTACCATAAACTCTCTTAAAATTTTAATTTCTATGATATATTTTCTAGCAAATTTTGTATTTGTCACACTTTGGGTAAGAATCTAGTAAGATTTTCTTTTTACAAACAATATTTTTTCTTTTTACAAAGAAAGAAGCACCATGCTAACTGATTTAATCCTCTCTCCTGTGGACAGTGTATGCCTTTTATCTTAATTAACTGATCTAAAAGTTACATTGATAAGCAAACTCTCCAGTTGAAACCAATTTTTCAGTGCATTAAAAAATACCACAGTTCTCATCAAACCCCACAAAACACCATATGAAATGACATGGCATGAAGAAAACAGTGGGAAAACTGTAGGCATAACATAGAAAAAGAAGAAGGGCTATGATGCATACATGGGTGGAATACATATAAAAAGACAAACAAAACTTAATTAGAAAATAAACAAAGCAGAACTTCTTTTTAAATTCAGCAAAATTCAGCTTTGCAGCCTGAAAAAAAAGTACTCGCCACATGAAGAATCAATTGTTTAACTTTGATATTTTCCACCTCTGAACATGAAGTTGCAAGTTTCACAGGAGTATTTATGCCTTATTATGGAGCATCTGTTACACAGCAAGCACTGTCATGCTTGTTTGCTACATTTTGATATAAAAACATTCTCATGACTTATGAAGCTTCCCTGGTACTTACCTGAACAAATTGGCCCAATCAATGAATAAATTTACTTACATCCATTATAAAAAGTGAAAAAAACAATAACTTAAGAAAAGTAGGCTTATATAGGGTTCTCCAATTAAAAGAACAAAATGGAATGTTCCAACTAAATAAAATATAATTTAGCAAACTAATTTTAGAATTACAGCTAAAAATTATTTTGTGTGCATGACTAAATTTCTTTTCTTTCTTTTTTTTTTTTTTTTGAGATGGAGTCTTCCTCTGTCTCCCAGGCTGGAGTGCAGAGGTGCAATCTCAGCTCACTACAACCTCTGTCTCCCAGGTTAAAGCTATTCTCCTGCCTCAGCCTCCCAGTAGCTGGGATTACAGGTGTGTACCACCATGCCCGGCTGGTTTTTGTATTTTTAGTAGAGAGGAGGGTTCACCATGTTGGCCAAATTGATCTTGAACTCCTGACCTCAAGTGATCCGCCCACCTTGGTCTCCCAAAGTGTTGGGATTACAGGCGTGAGCCACCACACCCGGTCCATGACTAAATTTCATTAAAATCATTCATATAATGACAGAGCAGCTCACATAATGAATACTTCATAAACCATAAAACAAAAAATTTATATAAGAAACAAGAAAGTTATGGGTCTAGCATGAGTACCAGGCAAGTAAAAATAGAGAATTTGCATGGCAACATTCTGAACCATAAGCCATAAGATTCTATAGTAATAAATTCAGTACAAAGCAGAGAGCAGAAATTTGCATTCACATTTTTGAAGATTTTTATTTTCTAGAAAATTGGACACCTGGCCAGGTGTGGTAGCTCACGCCTGCAATCATAGTACTTTTGGTGGCTGAGGTGGGTGGACCACCTGAGGTCAGGAGTTCAAGACTAGCCTGACCAATATGATGAAACCCTGTCTGTACTAAAAATACAAAAATTATCCAGGTATGGTGGCCTGCGCCTGTAGTCCTAGCTACTCAGGAGACTGAGACAGGAGAATTGCTTGACCCCGGGAAGCAGAGGTTGCAGCGAGCCGAGATCACACCACTGCACTCCAGCCTAGGCAACAGGGCAAAACTCTGTCAAATAAAAAATCGAAAAGAAAATTACTCACCTTATTAAAATAATTTTCTTACACCTAAGGTTTATATTTAGACTAATAGATATGTACATTTAACTCTATGTAAATCAAAACTAAAAGTCTGTATGTGTTTGCAAGCAGAGAGGCCACATATTCAAAGAAAAATATATAAGAAATTTTTTAAAGTATTCGGGACTCAAAAATGTGTAAATTTTGTTTATACTTGTATATAATTTTTATTATTATAAAAATAAACCTGTGGTCAGTAACAATTTAATTATACATTTGAAATTATATAAAACTGTAGAACTGAATTTTTCATAATACAAAAAATAAATTCTAGAGGTGATGGATACGTCATTTATCCTAATGTGATTATTAGTATAAATTATATATTGTATGCCTATCAGAATATGCCATATTTAACATAAATATTATGTGCCCACAAAAATTAACAAAAGTAAATTTAAATGGGAAAAAAATGAAGATTTTACCTACAGAAACAATATTACTTAACTTATTTGCAGTTTAAAGCCACTGGCAAAAAAGATTACTAGAAATGTTAGTCCATTGTTTTACCAAATAGTGTATTGTTACCATCTTTTACCTACACCCTTGAGTAAGGTGGACTAGGTTAAATTAAGTGGAATAATGTGACTTGATTGAATGCACAATATTTAACATGTTAAAAATGCTGAATTAAGAAATGTTCACACATAATATAAAATTTTTAACATGTACTGCATTTTGTTTCATAAAAGTACAATTAGTAAAATATTATTTTAATTTTAACTAAAACTAAAAATATTTGTCTCTCAATATAATGCAGAATATTACTCTGAACACCTACCTCATGCATCACTCAATACTGTAAGTGAGCCACAAAGAACCTCTTTACTTAGATTTCCATCTTGCATCTTACATTTTAATGTCCTTACTCTTTCATAGAAGAGGTCATAAATGCTCACCTAAAAAAAAATCTCTCTCATATCTTTGGTGCAGCAACAATTGGTCATTGCTTTCACAGATGAATACAATAGGAATAAAGAAACAGCACGGGCCGGGCCCAGTGGCTAACACCTATAATCCCAGAACTTTGGGAGGCCAAGCTGGGTGGATCACATGAGGTCACGAGTTCAAGACCAGCCTGGCCAACATGGCAAAACCCCGGCTCTACTAAAAATATAAAACTTAGCTGGGCGTGGTGGCGTGTGCCTGTAATCCCAGCTACTCAGGAGGCTGAGGCAGGAGAATCACTTGAACGCTGGAGACGGAGGTTGCAGTGAGCCGAGAAAGCACCACTGCACTCCAGCCTGGGTGACAGAGGGGGGGTCTATCTTAAAAGAAAAAAAGAAAGAAAGAAAGAAACTAATTTATTTAGCATGAAGTAATTTGAGAGTTAATTACATTCTTTATGTGAAGTAATTTGACAGTTAATTACATTACTTTAAAAAAAATTGTAATCTTTCCAAAAAAAGTATACTTGTAATTATAACTCTCCAAAAAAATCTTCTACTCTTTTAAAGTTATATACAAATAGTTTTTCTACCAACTTTAGTTTTGGATTATTTTCTAAACTCAGAATTCTGATTTAGTGTAAAATCTGTAGTGTCAGTGCCTTATATATTTCTAATGTAAATTCTCTGATATTTACATAGACTTAATTTTGGATTAAATTTTTTTTCCTATTTACTGCGTCTGCAAAAATATATTTTAGTATGAACTCTCTGGAGTTTTCTAACCTGTAGTTTTTGAATAAATATTTTTTTCTGAATTTATTACATTTACAGGGTTTTTCTTCAATATAAATTCTCTGATGTTGAACAAAGTTTGAGTAATTGCTTCAGGGATTTCCTCTAATACAAAATGAATACAATAAGATCTGTATTACAAGTAAAGTTACTACAACTTTCTTTATGTTTGTAATGTTTATCTTCAAAATAAATCCTCTTCAGCACTTGAAAGGCTTACATTTTCTCGAGTCTTTTGACAGTAATTGCACTTTTAATACTATTAAGTATAAATTCTCTGATGTTAAGATGTGAGCCGATATTAATCACTTTTTTACTTTCTTTATATTTGTACATTTGTTCTCAAGTATAAAGGCTTTCCTGTGCAATAAAGTGTGAGCATTGTTTAAGTCTTGCCACACTGTTCACACTTGTAGAAGTTTTATCCAGTATGAATTACCTTACCTACAAGCAAGTGTGATAACCATTTAGAGGCTTTGTCACATTATTCATATTTGTATGTTTTCTCTCCAGCACAATTTCTTTTATGTTTGGAAATGTTCGAGATGTTGTCACAAGCCTTGTCACAACTTCCAGGTTTGTAGAATTTCTCTCCAGTATGAATCATCTTATGACTGTTAAGAAAAGAGGAGTTGTTAAAGGCTTTGCCACATTCTTCACACTTGTAGGGTTTCTCTCCAGTATGAATTACCTTATGTTTAGAAAGAGTTGAGGACTGGTTAAAAGCTTTGCCACATTCTTCACATTTGTAGGGCTTCTCTCCAGTATGAATTATCTTATGTATAGTAAGGTGTGAGGACTGGTTAAAGGCTTTGCCACATTCTTCACATTTGTAGGGTTTCTCTCCAGTAGGAATTCTCTTATGTGTAGTAAGTTGTGACGATAGGTTAAAAGCTTTGCCACATTCTTCACATTTGTAGGGCTTCTCTCCAGAATGAATTCTGTTATGTGTAGTAAG
>NW_026652485.1:46956-47480 GCF_009828535.3 Hylobates moloch
CATTTGTAGGGCTTCTCTCCAGAATGAATTCTGTTATGTGTAGTAAGGGTTGAGGATTGTTTAAAAGCTTTGCCACATTCTTCACATTTGTAGGATTTCTCTCCAGTATGAATTCTCTTATGTGTAGTAAGGTTTGCAGATTGGTTAAAAGCTTTGCCACACTCCTCACATTTGTAGGGTTTCTTTCCAGTATGAATTATCTTATGTGTAGTAAGGTGTGAGAGCCGGTTAAAGGCTTTTCCACACTCTTTGCATTTGTAGGGTTTCTTTCCAGTATGAATTCTTTTATGTGTAGAAAGGTTTGAGGCCTCACTATATAGGCTTTCCCACATTCTTTACATTTGTAGGGTTTCTCTTCACTATGAATTCTTTTATGTTGAGCTAAGTGTGAAAGCATGAAAAATGACTTTTCGCATTCTTTACATTTGAAAGGTTTCTTTCCACTATGTCTTGTCTTATGTGTGTTTGAATTTGAAAATTTATGAAAGACTTTCACATATTTGTCACATTGTAATATTTTGCTC
>NW_026652486.1:0-35220 GCF_009828535.3 Hylobates moloch
TGAATCCACTTTAGTGTTTTTAGTTAATGCTTTGATAGAGAAGGGGTCTCACTGTGTTGGCCAGGCTGGTCTCAAACTCCTGGTGTCAGCCAGGTGCAGTGGCTCACACCTGTGATCACAGCACTTTGGGAGGCTGAGCTGGGCAGATCACCTGAGGTCAGGAGTTGGAGACCAGCCTGGCCAACACGGCAAAACCCCTTCTCTACTAAAAACACAAAAAATTAGTGGGCACAGGCTGGGCGCAGTGGCTCACGTCTGTAATCCCAGCACTTTGGGAGGCTGAGCTGGGCAGATCACCTGAGGTCAGGAGTTGGAGACCAGCCTGGCCAACATGGCGAAACCTCTTCTCTAGTAAAGATACAAAAATTAGCGGGCACAGGCCACGCACGGTGGCTCACGCCTGTAATCCCAGCACTTTGGGAGGCCGAGGCAGGTGGGTTACTTGAGATCAGCAGTTTTAGACCAGTGTGGTGAAACCCCATCTCTAGTAAAAATACAAAAAAAAAAAAAATTTAGCTGGGCGTTGTTGCAGGCACCTGTAATCCCAGCTCCTTGGGAGGCTGAGGCAGGAGAATCGCTTGAACCCGGGGAGGGGGGGGGGCGGAGGCTGCAGTGAGCCGAGATCGTGCCATTGCACTCCAGCCCGGGTGACAGAGCGAGACTCCGTCTTGGGGGAAAAAAAAAAAAAAAAAAGTAATTTTATTGTATGTGAATTTCACCACAATTTTTGTAAAAAAGCCACTGAGGGGCTGTGAGGTGCAGGCAGCGTTGGCAGCCACTGCCCCGTGTCCTCCAGAGGCAGCAGCCTGAGGGAAGGAGGGAGGAAGGTCCTCCCCGCGGGGACGGTGGCAGGTGGGGCCGTGTCGGTCCTGCAACCTGGTGCTGGGTTCTCTCAAGGTGATTTTCACGGCCGCGAGGGCTGCATCCCACAGGGGCAGCGTAAAACCCAGTCACAGGCCGGGCAAAGGAGCGGGTTTTTTCAACTCGGTCTCTTGCCTTCACCCATGAACGAGGTTAGATACTTCAGAAATGTCTTTTTTTTTTTTTTTTTTTTTTTTGAGATGGAGTCTCACTCTTGTCGCCCAGGCTGGAGTGCAATGGTGTGATCTCGGCTCACTGCAACCTCCGCCTCCCGGGTTCAAGCCGTTCTCCTGCCTCAGCCTCCTGACTAGCTTGGATTACAGGCACGCGCCACCACGCCCGGCTAATTTTTTTTGTATTTTTAGTAGAGACGGGGTTTTACCGTGTTGGTCAGGCTGGTCTTGAACTCCTGACCTCGTGATTCGCCCGTCTCAGTCTCCCAAAGTGCTGGGATGACAGGCGTGAGCCACCGTGCCAGGCAGAAAACTTTTTTTTGTTTGTGTGTTTGTTTTTCGAGACAAGAGTTTCGCTCTTGTTGTCTAGGCTGGAGTGCAATGGTGCGATCTTGGCTCACTGCAACCTCTGCCTCCTGGGTTCAAGCCATTCTCCTGCTTCAGCCTCCCACCACGCCCGGCTAATTTTTTTTATTTTTAGTAGAGACGGGGTTTCTCCATGTTGGTCAGGCTGGTCTCGAACTCCCTACCTCAGGCAATCGGCCCACCTCGGCCTTCCAAAGTGCTGGGATTACAGGCTTGAGCCACTGCACCCGGACTTTTTTTTTTTTTTTTTGAGACGGAGTCTTGCTCTATCTCCCAGGCTGGAGTGCAGTGGCGCGATCTCAGCTCCCTGCAACCTCCACCTCCCGGGTTCAAGCATTTCTCCTGCCTCAGCCTCCCGAGTAGCTGGGATAACAGGCACCTGCCACCACACTGAGTTAATTTTTTGATGTGTTTTTACTAGAGAAAGGGTTTTACCGTGTTGGTCAGGCTGGTCTTGAACTCCTGACCTCGTGATTCGCCCGTCTCAGTCTCCCAAAGTGCTGGGATGACAGGCGTGAGCCACCGTGCCCAGCCTAGAAATAAATGTTAAAAACCACTGAGAGAAGTTGGCCTTAAACGTCTGCTGACTTTGCCGTCTCTGGCCGTGGAGTCCAGCTGCTCAACACAGGGGCACTGGCAGCTACCTCTGGGGGAGCTTCTTCAAACACAGCTTGCAGACCACATCCCTCTGCCCCCACAGAGATTCTGGTTCAGCAGATCTAGGTGGAGCCTCCAAATTTGCATTTCTAACTATTGCAGGGACCCCGCTTTGAGAATCGCTGGTCAACATCAACTCTCTCTATAAGCCTCGTAACAGATGGCACAGACTTAGTGCCTAACATGACAGCATTCTTCCCTGTTTATCACATGGGGGATAAGAATGTGGACATCTCTGGGGCCATTATTCTGTCTGACACATGGGATTAGGGTGTGGGCGTCTTTGGGGCCGTTATTCTGTCTCCCACACGGTGTTACGATGTACCCACCACGTGTTTTTTTTTGGGGGGTGTTGGAGTTTCGCTCTTGTCACCCAGGCTGGAGTGCAGTGGAGCGATCTCAGCTCACCGCAGCCTCCGCCTCCCAGGTTCAAGTGATTCTCCTGCCTCAGCCTCCGGAGTATCTGGGATGACAGGCGCCCGCCACCAAGCCCGGCTAATTTTGTGTTTTTAGTAGAGATGGGGTTTCTCCATGTTGGTCAGGCTGGTCTCGAACTCCCAACCTCAGGTGATCCACCCACCTCGGCCTCCGGAAGTGCTGGGATGACAGGCGTGAGCCACCACAGCCGGCGCCACCCACCACGCGTTATAACCAAAGTTCACCTGATTTCCTTGTTGGACATGTTGCTTTTTCAACTCTCAATCCCTGAGATGCGAACCTCTAACAACGTCACCAGGAGGGACACACAGGCGGGTGAGGCCCGTGACCGTGTAACCTCTCCCCCCACCCTCACCGTTGCAGGAGGGCTGTTCGTGGCCGGCATCAACCTCACGGAGAACCTGCAGTACGTTCTGGCGCACCCGTCCGAGTCCCTGGAGAAGATGACGCTGCCCAACCTTCCGCGGCTGAGCGCGTGGGTCCGAGAGCAGTGCCCGGGGCCGGGTTCACGGTGCACCAACATCATCGCGGGCGACTTCATCGGCGCAGACGGCTTCGTCAGCGACATCATCGCGCTGAACCAGAAGCTGCTGTGGTGCTGACGGGACCTTCTGAAGTTCAGGACGTGGCGGCTGCGGTTTCACCCCCGACTTTCCAAGTATTGTGACTTTGTTTGGGCCAAATATTGGTGATCACAGGACGGATGATAATATCTTTTCTTTTTCTTTAAAACAGAGATGGGGTGGCCGGGCACAGTGGCTCACCCCTGTAATCCCAGCACTTTGGGAGGCCGAGGCGGGCGGATCACGAGGTCAGGAGATCGAGACCAGCCTGACCAGCATGGTGAAACCGCGTCTCTACTAAAAATACAAAAATGAGCTGGGTGTGTGGTGGGCGCCTGTAGTCCCAGCTACTCGGGAGGTTCAGGCAGGAGAAATGCTTGAAGCTGGGAGGTGGAGATTGCATTGAGCTGAGATCGCGCCACTGCACTCCAGCCTGGGTGACAGAGCGAGACTCCATCTCAAAAAAAAAATAGAGATGGGGTCTCTCTCTATGTTGGCCAGATTGGTCTTGAACTCCTGGCCTCAAGTGATCCTCCCACCTCAGCCTCCCATAGTGCTGGGATGACAGGCGTGAACCACCACGGCAGCCCATAATATGTTTTTTTATTTCTGTGTAACAACCCACTTAGGAGCCAGCCTCCCCTGTCAGCCAACCCCTCGGCTAGTTCTCACACCAAGCCTATATATATACACACACACATAGATATACACATATATGTATCTATATATGCGCACACATATATAGTGTATATATTATACGTGTGTATGTGTGCATATGTGTGTATATGTGTATGTGTGTATATGTGTAGATATACATATATACATGTAAACACACATATATACATATATACGTGTGTGTGTATATATATATATATATTTATTATTATTATTTTTTTAAGATGGAGTTTCTCTCGTTACCCCAGGCTGGAGTGCAGTGGCGAGATCTCGGCTCACCGCAACCTCCGCCTCCCGGGTTCAAGCGATTCTCCTGCCTCAGCCTCCCGAGTAGCTGGGATTACAGGCATGTGCCACCACGCCCGGCTAATTTCGTATTTTTAGTAGAGACGGGGTTTCACCCTGTTGGCCAGGCTGGTCTCAAACTTCCGACCTCAGGTGATCCGCCCGCCTCGGCCTCCCAAAGTGCTGGGATTACAGGCGTGAGCCACTGTGCCTGGCCACCGATATTTCTTTAAATTATGTTTAGGGACAGGGTCTTGCTCTGTCCCCCAGGCTGGAGGGCAGTGGTACAGTCATATCTCACTGCAGCCTCAACCTCCTGGGCTCAAGCGATCCTCTCAGTGACTGGGGCTCCAGGGACACACCCCCACTCCCGGCTAATTTTTGTATTTTTGGTAGAGACGGAGTTTCGTGATGTTTCGCGGTCTGGTCTCAAACTCCTGGGCTCCAGTGATCCTCTCACCTCAACCTCCGCCATAGCTGGGACCTCAGGTGTCAGCCACCACACCCAGCTAATTATTTTATTTTTTTGTAGACATGGGGTCTGGCTCTGTTGCTCAGGCTGGTGTGTAGTAGAACAGTCATAGCTCAGTGTAACCTTCAACGCCTGGGCTGAAGCAATCCTCCCGCCTCAGCTTCCCAAGTACCTGGGACTATAGGTGTAATTATACCTATAATAATTACCCACCATGTCCAGATAATTATTATTAGTAGTAGTAGTAGGAGTATATGTTTGAGATGGAGTCTCGCTCTGTCGCCCAGGCTGGAGTGCAGTGGCGCAATCTCGGCTCACTGCAACCTCCACCTCCTGGGTTCAAGCGATTCTGCTGCCTCAGCCTCCCGAGTAGCTGGAATTACGGGTGCCCGCCACCACGCCTGGCTAATTTTTATAGTTTTAGTAGAGACGGGGTTTCACCCTGTTGGTCACACTGGTCTTGTACTCCTGGCCTCAGGTGATCACCCCCCCGGCCCCCATAAGTGCTGGGATGACAGGGTCACTGAGCCGCTGCGCCCGGCCCCCGTGGCACTTCTAGACTCCTGTGTTGCAGGTATGTTTTGTTGACTTCCTGGTCAGCACACCTGTGTGCATAGCTTAATTGTGTGGCTGTACACAGTGGTTCACACCTGTAATCCCAGCACTTTGGGTGGCCAAGCTGAGATCACTTAAGCCCAGGACCAGCCTGGGCACCACGGTGGGACCCCAGTTTTTCTTTGTTTTTTTGAGATGGAGTCTCGCTCTGTCGCCAGGCTGGAGTGCATTGGTGTGATCTCTGCTCACTGCAACCTCCGCCTCCTGGGTTCATACCATTCTCCTGCCTCAGCCTCCCGCGTAGCTGGGACTACAGGCACCCGCCACCTCGCCCGGCTAACTTTGTACTTTTGGTAGAGCTGGGGTTTCACCGTGTTAGCCAAGATGGTCTTGATCTCCTGACCCCATAATCTGCCCGCCTCGGCCTCCCAAAGTGCTGGGATTACAGGCGTGAGCCACCGTGCCCGGCAGGACCCCAGTTTTCTATTAAAAAAAAAAAAAGAGGCCAGGTGCGGTGGCTCACGTCTGTCATCCCAGCACTTTCAGAGGCTGAGGCGGGTGGATCACTTGAGGTCAGTTGTTCGAGACCAGCCTGGCCAACATGATGAAACCCCGTCTCTACTAAAAATACAAAAATTAGCTGGGCGTGGTGGTGGGCACCTGTGATCCCAGCTACTCGGGAGGCTGAGGCAGGAGAATGGCGTGAACCTGGGAGGCAGAGGCTGCAGTGAGCCGAGATCACACCATTGCACTCCAGCCTGGGCTACGAGAGAGACTGTCTCAAAAAAACAAAAAAGAGGCACAGCATGGAGTATGCCTTTCTGGAATCGCTGTAGTCAGGCGGCCACCTCCGTAAGCCCCATTTCCTGCTCTTGGCCGCTGAGTCTCCTGCAAGGTTTGTGTGAGTGCCTGGGGGTGGAGGCCCTGGCGAGGAGGACGGGGGCTCAGGGGCCTCTGTGACATGGGGGAGGGTCTGCTGCGTCCCCGTGTTCCCACCTGTGAGCTGTCAGCCGTAGGTACCGCTCAGGCCCGTCTTGGTTGCAGGGCAAGGGCCTGGGGGCTGGGGGACCGAGCCTGGAAGCCCTGTCGTGGGGAGGCCTGTGGGGGGCTTGTCCAAGCGGGACCTGCTGTGCCTGCACCTCTGGGGTCTTCCTTCCCGACAGGGTCTCGCCCCCTCCTCTGGCTGCTCCGTGAGGTCAGGCAGCGCCATGCTAGGGAGATGGGGTGGCAGAGGGGCTGTTCTCTGGGGCACAGGTGGGCAGGACCCACTCATGATCAGACCCACTCGTGGCAGCCAGGGCTGCCGTGGGAGCTGATACCAGGGTGGAGACAGCTACGCCATGGTGACACGGGCCGGTGAGGGGCCGGGGGAGGCTGCAGGCTGCCATGCGAAGACCTGGGGCAGTCCCCAACCAGGAGCTGCACAGACGCGTCCTGGGGCCGGGGGGTATGTGGCAGTGTGCTGTGCCACTGAGACCCAAACAGCTCCCCAGGCTCCGAGTGGCGTGCAAGGCTGGGGGAGCTGTGACATCTACAGAGGGTGGTGGGACGGGGGGCATCCCTGCCCTCCCGGGGTCTGCCCGTGGGTCATGGGGAACGTGGTTCGAGGCCCCTGCTGTAGCCACGCAGCCACGTCTTGCCATGTGAGTGGCTTTGTCTGCAGGCTTCAGACTCAGTGGGGTCGTTTGTGTCATGTGGGGTCTGGGCCGGCCCAGGGGCCGTGTCTCTGTCAGCCACAGGATGTGCGTCTTGGGGCTGCGGCAGACGGGGCTTCTGTGCCATGTGGGGTCTGACCCCGCGACCTGGGCAGGGCGGCCTGTGGGCACCGTGCTGGGGACGACCTCCGGCCTCTGCTTCTTTCCCGGCTCTATGAGTCATAAAGGCCCCCCCCCCCCCCCCCCCCCCCCCCAGCCGTGTCTCCTCGAGGAACTGCTGGGCGTGGCCGGGTCCGGTCTGCCTCATTCCTGCATCTGATGCCCGCCAGTTCTCCCCGCAACTCCCCCTTCTCCATCCGCTCCGTCTTGTCCGTCTCCATCCCCTCCATCTTCCCCCTTCTCCGTCTCCCCCGTCTCGTGGCTGTCCAGGCCCCGTCCCTCCGCAGGCTCGGTCCCCCCTTCTTCTGGGCAGGGCTCTGGGTGCCAGTGCTGGGAGCCTGTGGTGCCCGTCACCCCTGCTCCACCTCGAGCTGTGTCCTGTCCCATGAGGAGGCGTCCCAGGACCTCAGGGCTGCAGGCCATGGCTGGGTGCAGCTCTGCCTCATTCCTGTATTTGATGCCCCCCCCAGTTCTCCCCCCGCCTCCCCCTTCTCCTCTGTGTCCCCCATCTCATGGCTGTCCAGGCCCCGTCCCCGCTCCCCAGGCTGGGTCCCCTTGTTGTGGGGAGCCCGTCTTGCCATGCCCGTCCCTGCCGCCCCTCAGGACAGCGCTCTGGATGCCGGTCTGGTGCCAGTGCTGGGAGCCTGTGGTGCCCGTCGCCCCTGCTCCACCTCAAGGAGCTGTGTCCTGTCCCACGAGGAGGCACCCGGGGACCTCAGGGCTGTGGCTGGCACCGTTGCTGGGGAGTGGCCGTCACCTTTCACGGTCCTGCTGGAACAGAGCTCACACTGCTGCTCCTGGGTGAACCCGGGGCTGCCCCCGTGAACACTCTTGGGTCTGACACCAAAGGACCCTGTGAGGGAGGGGAGGGGTGCGGTGGGTCGGGTCCCTGCTTGGGATCTCCAAGGGGTGACAGCCACGAAATGTGGGGGACGCAGGATTGTCATTCACAGAGGGTGAGGTGGGGATGCCAGAGGCATCTCCGCTGAGCCCTGGAACATCCTGGCTTCTGTCCTAGCGGGACGCCGGACGCTGGCCATGGTCAGGGTGACGCGGGTGCTTGTTTTGTGGGGTCCCTGGCCCCCCGCACACGTGAGCTCTTGCGGAATGGATCCCCAGAACACGTGGAGGGCATGACCGCTGGGCTCTGGGTCTCCCCGCAGCGCCACCGTCCACGAGGACCCCCTCCCCCCCCAGCTCTCCAGCAAAGGCATCGGTGTGCACGCCCGGCCCCGGCACAGCCCAGGGCATCTGGGGCCACAGCTGGGGAAGGACGAGGTGCTTGGGGAATGCGGTGGGTACGGGGACGTCGGATGACACTCGGGCCGTGCAGGGGCCTCACCACGGCCGTGGGTGGGGGACGCTGTCTTTCACTGTCCCGGGGAAGTCTCTGATATCTCAGCCTTGAACCCTAATTGGGGGGGCTCCTAGAGTCAGTGTGGGAGGCTGAGGGTCCTGGTCAGGGTGCACCCCCCACTCCCATGGGCTCCGGCTCACAGGTGTGTGTGTGGGGGGTCCTGAGGTGCTGTGGGGCGGACACGCTCCCCAGACGGGCTCCCCGGAGTTCGGGGCGGGGTGGGCCCTGCAGACCGTGGCTCCTGCTGTCATTTCCCTCCAGCAGCCACAGTGAGACCCTCCGGCCCTGCACCTGTGCTGTTGGGGACCCTGACCCTTTGCAGACCCAGGTGGGGGTGTCCAGGAATTCATGGGAACACCAGGTGACAGAGGACACCTTGGGGGCAGCCATTTCCCTGGGAGGTGCTGCCACGTCTACCCACTGCCCCGAGCCCCCACCGTCTCTCCTCGGGTCACGCGACCACCCTGTGCGTCCACCTCCTTCCCAGCCACGGCTGCCAGTGGATGAACAGGGCGTGTGTGCTGCTCTGGGGGTGATCCCGGCCCTGCCCTCCCCACCCCAAGTGCAGAGGGCCGCCCAGCCTGTGCCCTGCCCTGTGGACACTGCCACCTCCCTTTCCTGGGGGAGCATTTTGTCTTGTGTGAGGACGGGGTCGTTCCCATGGTCACCACCTGTGACCCTCCCCTGCCTGCAGAGGGAGCAGAGCTGGGCCTGGGCTCATCCACGTCGGGGGACCTGGGGGCTCGTGGTCTCCCCTGCACACAGGGCTCCTCCCGGCGGGGCCTCCGAACCCCCTCGTTTAGGTGTCACTGCACGTGGCTCCCGGCTGGGGACGTCCAACTCCGGCTCCTTCCTCCTGGGGGCGCTTGTGGAATGTGGCCTGGGTCCGTGGCTCTGGGAGGGAACGGCCCGAGGGTGGGGGTCCCCGCAGAGAGGCCCAGGCTGCATCCCGATGCGTCTGGCGTGGCCGCGGTCCCCACCCAGTGCTGACGCTTGTAAATCCTGAACGGAGCCCACGCTGTGGCTGAGGGAGCGGAGCCCGTGACTGAAAATCCTCCAACGTTCATTCAAAAATACAAGCGTGATCGCCAGAAACGCTTTTGTACATTTACACACAACATTCATCCAGGCTGTGGCGGAGGCTGCCGTCCAGGACCCGCGAGGCGCCCGGGAGCTGCCAGTCACCGTTGTGCCCACGCAGACCCTTTCTGGAGACGCCGGCCCCGGAACTGAGGCCGGGTCAACTCGGGAACGGCAAGTGCCGGAGGGTGGTAGTGTGGGAACCCGTCCCGTTCACGAGCGGCCCTACGTGTCCCCGGGGAACAGAACTCCAGGCAGGTCGGGCCACGAACCCACAGCGGCCATCCACACGCTTCTGTGAATAAATAAAAATTTATCATTCCATACAAACGCACTCATTTTCCACAAAAGACAACAGTTTCTACACAAGCCGTGGTGTCCCGGTGGTGGCTGTGGCACGTGGGGAGCGGCCCCGCGGCGGCGTTCTCGCGGGTGGCGTCACAGCGGCTCCACGTCCTCGTCCCCGCACGCGTACTCGTACAGGTCCACGGCGCCCAGGGGCGAGGGCACCTCGAAGAAGGGTCTCTGGGCCAATGGGGACCTCAGCGCACTCAGCTTCTGCTCCACAGGGCTGAGCTCGGCCTCAAACCTGCAACGAGGGGATGGTGAAGACGTGGCTCGTGGCGCAGAGCGAGGCCCTGGGCCCTGTTCTCCGGGAAACGCAGGCTGCTCGGCACCCGGCCTCCAGCACGGGGCAGGGGCCTGCGGTAAAAACCCACGCGGGACGGAGCCCAGGCATGAGGTACACACAGAGCAACCGGGCAGGCGGGTGCGCCTTTTCCCCAAAGTGACATGACGGTGACTCGGGGGGGGCAGCCTCTGAGCTGCCAGGGGCCTGTGTTTACACAAGTGGGTGGCGGTGTCCACACGGGACTGAGGAACAAACGGGGACCACGGTTTAGACAAATCCGAAAACACAGAAGCGCCTCGTAGAGGCCACCGCTGCCATTCTGACCAGAACACACGGCAGCACGAGGACCGGACGCGCGCCTTCCGTGAAGGTCTCGGCCGTGACGTCGGGCGCTGCCCCAGGACCAGCGCGGCCACACAGACTCTCCCAGATCCCGTGGGGACGCCTCTGCTTTCCAAGACGCCCCCCACAGCCTGTCGCTGAGCTCCCGCTGCCGGAGCAGGCGTAGACACGGGGAAGGCAGTCGACCCCAGTGTGGCGCTGGCCACTGGTCAGGTGGGGAGCGGAGGTGACAGACGGTGGTGGGGACAGGTGCACACTCATCCAGGCTATGTCTGGGGGCCACAGCTGCCCCTGGGTGTCCGGCAGGAGAAGGCGGAATGGGAAGTTGGGGGGGGCGGGGACCCAGAGGTTGGCTGCCAGGTCAGAGCCACGGTGCAGACAACTGCACACGAGGAGGACGGACACACAGGACAGACGGCCCAGGGTGGGCCGAGGGGGGCCCTGTGCTGCTTGGCGGGAATCGGACGGGGCAGCTGATGGGGGAGCAGGGGTTAAAATGCACCTCCATGGAACCCGTGGGTCGGGAACCAGACGGTAAGCAGAAAGTATTCTGAGCTGCACCGAAATGAGAGGGCCGGGCTGCGGTGTCAGTGGCCCAAGTTGCTGCCCGAAGATACTCGAAGACAACAAAACAGCAGCACAAAGACAGGAGAGAAAAACCAGTGGTTCTTGTAGTTCCTCGAGACGAGGATTGAACCTCATCGTCCCTTCGCCTCACTGATCACACACAGACAAGTCAGTCTCAGGAATGCGAGAGACGCTATCGCTGTGGATTCTGCAGACACTAAAGTCCCAAGCAGGAAATATTATCAACAGTAACTCACTGATGGGACTGGGTGAGTTTCTGAAACACACAAACCAGCAAAGCTCACTCAAGGCTGGGCGGGGGCTCACACCCGTAACTCCAGCACGTTGGGGGACCGAGGCGGGGAGAACCCTTGCGCTCAGGTGTTCAAGACCAGCCTGGGCAACATGCCAAAACCCCATCTCTACAAAAAAAAAATACAAAAATTAGCCGGGGGTGGTGGTGCGCGCCTGTAATCCCAGCTACTCGGGGGGCTGAGGCAGGAGCATCGCTTGAACCTGGGAGGTGGAGGATGCAGTGAGCCGAGATCGCACCACTGCACTACAGCCGGGGCAACAAGAGTGAAACTCCATCTCAAAAAGAAAAAAAAACCAGGCCCACTTGGGGTCACTGGTGAATTCTACCAGACATTTAGGGAAGAAGTAACAGCTCCTCTATACAAACTCTTCCAGAAAGTCAGGGGACAGAATACTGCCCCCCATGCCATGAGCCAGCATTACCCTGATACCAAACCCAGACCAAGAAGAGTCGCTGGCCAGGCGCGGTGGCTCACGCCTGCAATCCCAGCACCCTGGGAGGCCGAGGTGGGAGGGTCACATGAGCCCAGGAGTTTGAGACCAGCCCAGGCAACACAGCAAGACTCTGCCTCTAAAAAAACAATTAGCTGGGCGTGGGGGCACCGTCCTGTAGTCCCAGCTTCCCAGGAGGCCGAGGCTGGAGGATCGCTTGAGCCCAGGAGGTGGAGGCTGCAGTGAGCTGAGATCACACCACCGCCCTCTAGCGTGGGTGACAGAGCAAGACCCTGTCTCAAAAAAAATAAAAAAATACTACAGATAATCTGTGCAAAAAGAATCCAGTAATATGTGAGGATAACGTATGACTCAGTAAGCTCTATCCGGGGAACAGAAGGCTGGCTGATGACTCGGTGTAACTCGCTGTGTGGACAGACAGAGGAACCAGGGGGTGAAACCCTCTGAGAAACTCGGCCCCCATCGCGAGAAAAGCCTCCGCAGACCAGGAACAGGCCAGGACATCCTCGCCAATGAGCGTGATTACTGCTGCGTGAGGGGAGACGTCCCCAGGACTGGGAACGAGGGCAGCACGGAAACCAGCAAGGCTCACTCAAGGCTGGACGACATCCACATCACCCTGCGGGTTCCAGGCCGTGCAGCGGGCAAGAGAAAGGAAGTAACGTACCCAGAGGGGTGAAAAGCAGGACGAGAAACGGACCCACTGACAGACATGGGCTGTCCACGCAGAAAACCCCAAAGAACCGACAGCTTTTAGATCTAGTAAGTGTGGTTCATAAAGGTGCAAAACACAAGGTCAATCAATCCTATATGCGGCCGGGCGCGGTGGCTCACGCTTGTCATCCCAGCACTTTGGGAGGCGGAGGCGGGCGGATCACGAGGTCAGGAGATCGAGACCACGGTGAAACCCCGTCTCTACTAAAAATACAAAAAATTAGCCGGGCGTGGTGGCGGGCGCCTGTAGTCCCAGCTACTCGGAGAGGCTGAGGCAGGAGAATGGCGTGAACCCGGGAGGCGGAGCTTGCAGTGAGCCGAGATTGCGCCACTGCACTCCAGCCTGGATGACAGAGCAAAACTCCGTCTCAAAAAAAAAAAATCCTATATGCTACCAACGAACAACTGGAACTGGGAACCTTAAAAGTACCGTTGACAACAGCAAAACCTCGAAACACTCAAACAGAAGTCTCACAGCATTCGCATCAAGTCTACACAGAAAGCTACAAAAATCCTGCCGGGAGACACGGACGGCACCTGTGGACTAGGCCTCCCGCGGCTCTGAAGACAGCAGCTGGGCCCACATGCATCCATTCACTCATCGAGATCTCACTCAAAAGTTCAGAATTTTTTTATTTTTTGAGACGGAGTTTCGCTCTTGTTGCCCAGGCTGCAGTGCAATGGTGTGATCTCGGCTCACTGCAACCTCCACCTCCTGAGTAGCTGGGATTACAGGCTCATGCCACCATCCCTGAATTTTTTGTTTGTTTGTTTTTTGAGACGGAGTCTCGCTCTGTCGCCCAGGCTGGAGTGCAGTGGCGCGATCTCGGCTCACTGCAAGCTCCGCCTCCCGGGTTCAAGCCATTCTCCTGCCTCAGCCTCTCCGAGTAGCTGGGACTACAGGCGCCCGCCACCGCGCCTGGCTAATTTTTTGTATTTTGCGCAGAGACGGGGTTTCACCGTGTTAGCCAGGATGGTCTCGATCTCCTGACCTTGTGATCCGCCCGCCTCGGCCGCCCAAAGTACTGGGATGACAGGCGTGAGCCACCGCGCCCGGCCAGAAGGAGCTTATTGTTATGTGTTTTCATACAAAGGCAAAGAAACCAGAATAGCCAACATAGTCTGCAACAGAAAAAGCGTGGAGAAGCTCAGCACAAGATGGGAAAAGTGATCACATCGCTGCAGCGTGCACCACGGGAGGCTGGTGAGGGCCAGTCTACGTGGTCACGGGGCCAGCGCTCACCACCACGTCACAGTGCAACACACGTTCCCACAGGTTGGCAGAGCAAGGACGGGCTGAGTCTAAGATTCACACAGGCAGCCAAATACCAGAATGGCCCCGGCGGTTCCACACGGCACCCACGTCGGAGGCTTCTCGCTGCAGTCACCTCTGCAGTGGGAACGGACAGACGCGTGCAGCAGTGGAACGGAAGAAGGCTCAGGAACGGAGCCCGCACACGGCACAATCGCGATGCCTTTTGCAAAGCTGGTGCTGGGACAGTTGGA
The DNA here is from genome assembly GCF_009828535.3 of Hylobates moloch. Lineage (NCBI taxonomy): Eukaryota > Metazoa > Chordata > Mammalia > Primates > Hylobatidae > Hylobates > Hylobates moloch. The sequence goes on from NW_026652486.1 coordinate 13,825, forward strand.
CACCCACATACAACAAGGTGAGCCTCAATCCGAGCTTCACACCCCACAGGAAAGGTTACTCAAGCGGACCCCAGACCAAAATGCAAGACGTCGCAGAGGAGAATCTTTGTGGCTTTGGATTCAGCAATGAATTCTTAGACACGACAGCAAAAACACAGCCATAAAAAAAACCAGTGTCTCTTCCTCCAGATTCAGAACATCTCTGAGACGCCACGTGAACAGGGTGAAAACATATGTCACAAACTGGGAAAAAGGCGAACACGTCGCACGTAAAGGGTTTGTATCCTGAAGACACGAAGAACCCTCACGCTCAGCGACAAAGCAACCAGCCCAGTGCCTCTCGGGGCCTCCGAGGCTGGAAGGCCAAAGTGGGTCCTGGAATGGCCACGGAGCCTGCAGCCTGCCCAGTAGGTGGCAGCCGTGGGCTGAGGACAGAGGTCGTCGGCGAAACGCGTCCACTCAGCCTCCCCGTGCTTGGCCTGATGTGCGAAGCCTCGTGCCCAGGATCACAAAACCCCACGCGGGGGGGTAACGGGCAGGGGGCTCCCGGGTCCCGCCACTGAGCTGCAGTGAACAGGTGGTGCCGCAGGGAGACGGCACTGAGCACCTTCCCCGTCACTGGCTGTCCTTACCGCACCGGCCCCATGTCGGCTCTCACCCTGCCCCCCGTGTCCGCGCGCCCCACCTGACTGGCCCCGCATCCCCCCGTCTGCACGCTCACCCGTCCTCCCAGGGCTCTCCCGTCGTCTCCTCGGCTACCAGGATGTCGTACTCCTCAGCCGCGTACTTCTCCCAGTCGGAGAGCTCGGGGCCGCTGCTGTCACTGTCCTGGAGGAAGCACACACGTTACGTACACGGCGTGGCGCAGCCCAGCCCGCGTGCCCGCCGCACTCACCCTGAGCAGGGAGATCTGCTCTTTCTGCTCGTGGTCGAGGTACTTCTCGATGTTGAAGAAGGTGTCGAAGAAGACGTTGGCCAGCTTGCAGCGCTTCAGGTCCTGCAGCGTGATCTTCCCTGCGGGGAGGGGAGCGCGTCCAAGGCGTGTGAGCCCGGCCTCACCTTTGGGGCCTGCGTGTGGGGTGTGCGCGTCCGGTCACACGTGCTTAAGGACACGGCACGAAGCTCTGGGCTCTCGCGCCACGTGTTTGACGTGAAAGGCGGACACACGCGTGTCCTGGTTCTGGGTGGGGACTGAGGCGTGGGAGGCCACGTTGCGGAGGCAGCTGGGGCCACCCGTGCCCCAAGGACGCGTGGACTGGGACGTGGTGCAGGCGCAGGGAGGCGCGGCCAGCAGGGGCAGCTCTGGATCTGAAATTACACAGAACGGAGCTCCCCGTGCAGGCAGAGGCCGGAGGGTGTCCCGGGGACACTGAGCAGCGGGAGGAGCCCCACGGCCAGGGAGGGGCAGGACTGCAGGGCGCTGCCCGGGCTTCAGAGCCATTTCCAAAGTGAAAGCCCCAGAGCTGGATTCTGAGGTGCAGAAGGAAGGCAGGCGGCGTGGACGGTGAGGGCTCTCCTTTGCCTTAGAGGGCACCAGGGCGGGCGGGAAGAGCTGGGGCGATGGTGTGGGGGGAACAGGGGTGGGGGGGAGAAGGGGGGTGAGAGGGGAGGACCACCCTGTGCGGCATCAGCACAAATGTGGCAACTGGTCCCTCAGCCCGGATCCGACGTCCCCAGTGAGCCCCGGCCCTGGGTTCTCCAGGTCACCCTCGGGGTGTCGACGCCCCGAATAGGACGTTCTTGCACCATGAGACTGTGCACCTGTGGTGCCGGCCCTCGTCACAAACTCAGAGTAGGAGTGTCCCTCTCCCAGTGTCCCCTTGCAGCAGGGACAGTGCCTCACAGGGGGACGTCCCCTCACCCTGGGCCGTCCCCTCTCCCGTCCGTCCCCTCACCCTGGGCCGTCCGCTCTCCCGTCCGTCCCCTCTCCCGTCCGTCCCCTCGCCCTGGGCCGTCCCCTCTCCCGTCCGTCCCCTCGCCCTGGGCCGTTCGCTCTCCCGTCCGTCCCCTCACCCGTCCGTCCCCTCTCCCGTCCGTCCCCTCTCCCGTCTGTCCCCTCACCCTTCGAAGGGGCGTCACCTTCGGTCCTCGGCTTGACCAGGTCCAGCATCTGGCAGAGGCAGTCCTGGAAGGGCAGGGCCTCGATGGCCATGCTGTCCAGCCTTCGGCACTGCTCCTCGTAGAAGTACTCGAGCTCGAACATGGACAGGGCGCCGTCCCCGTCCAGGTCCATGCAGCGGAACCAGTACTCGATGCTGCGGCACGGCGAGCTCTGTCAGCCCCTGCCCTGGGCCCTTCTAGCCCGTGACCTGCAGCCCCTGGAGCAGCCCCCCCAGGCATGCATGCATCCCCGTGCCCTGCAGTCCCCACCAGGCGTGCACGCATCCGCCTGGGGACACACGTCATGTGGGCGGCTCCCGGCTCCTCCACCGGGACGAACGTGCCGCAGCAGGAACCCACCTGGTCGGCGTTTTTTTGTCTTCCTCAGAGATCAAAAACCAGACAAAGTCAGCGTAGCTGATCTTCCCTTCCTTCTGCACTTTTCTGCCTCTAGATCCAAGGCCAGGATGGAGAGACGAAGAGGCATGTCAGGGACAGCTTCACAGGCCCCTGCCCGCGCGCCTCGGTGAGAGGGGTCCCCCGGGGCCCGGCCCTCCTCCTGCCCCTCCAGGGAGGAGGTGGAGGCCACGCGGCCGGAGAGCTTCCCCCAGATCCAGGCGGGGTCAGGAGTGCACTTCGTCACTGCTCACTCAGGCCCAGTGCTGACAAGAACCCCTCACCTGGGGCCTGGGCCACCCTCTTCTTCAGACCTCATGTGACAGTCTTGTGCCACCCCCGCCCACCCCACCAGGGTTTCACGTGACAGAGACACGTGCTCCCCCCTCAGGGCCTGGGGTGACGGCCACTCGCTGTCGGGACACGACACGTTCATGTCAGGCAACGATGAGGAGAGGGACCGGGTCCTCGTGGGGCAATGGCTGCCGCCAGGCACCTGAGCCGTACGTACCGTGTGACCGCTCCTGAGAAGATCCTGTCGATCATCTTGGTGGAAATGGCTGGAAAGGAATGGGGTTGATGGGCAGCCCGCACCGTGCCTGGGCCCCGACGTCACCACCCCCCTGAGCCGAGGCTGGATGCGGTGGGGACTGAAGTGCTGGGCGGAGGCCTGGGTCTGGGAGGGCCCCGGGGCTCCGACGCCCCTGCACAGGCCCCTCCTGGGTGCCCACCACCCTTTCCCGTCGAGCAGAGCCCAGTCCAGCGTGAAATCCACAGAGCGCAAAGCTGAGCACGGTTCCAAGACCGGGCTGTAAAGAGCAGAACATTCAGGCCTCAAAGGTTCAGCTTCCAGAGGGAGAGAGAGACCTCGAGTGCAATCACGAAAACAAACACGTTTCAACCAAAACTTCACTAACAGGAGGCAAGAGCGAAGGCACCGTCGCCGTCAGCTCAGGTGGCCACGACAAGGTCCCGCAGCCTGGGCGGCCATCCCTGCGGTCACCGGTGTCCCTGGGACGCACAAGCCAAGGTGCCCCGGCTTCAGGCCGCAGTGCGTGAGAAACAGCCCAGCCCGGCCGCACACACCGTCCTGCCCTGGGACTGAGCGTGGCTTCCACAGGAGCACGGAAAGATGGGGCCGGGCCGGGGGTTCACGGGGACAGTGAGCGCCTGGTTCTGGGCAGATTCCCAGCTGTGCAAGCGCTGGCTCGGGCCACACGGGCCGGCACTGTGGAGCTGTGCTCAGGGTGCCCAGGGCGTAGGTGGCGCCCTGAACTGAGTGCAGGACAAATCCAGGGAATGCTACGTCTGCTCAGGTGCGCGTCCGACGCGGGGGTCTACTGCGGCCACGCGACCCAGGACCAGCCCCGGGAGACGCAGATGGGTGGAGCGCACGTTCGGGGAACCAGGAATGTGAGCTGACCACACACAACAGATGTCACCGTAATTTGGAAATAGTCTTGGTCACATGGTTTTTTTGGGGGAAAAACACTTGAACCCTTTAGAAAACTCAAGCCCCTCAGGCCACAGGCGGTTTGAGTTCCTGGAAGTGTCCATGACTCTTAGAGGAGCCGGGAGGTGGTGGCTGCCGTGAGGACACCTGGGAGGCACCGGCTCGGCGCAGGTATTTGACCACGTCTAAGCCGGGGGCTCCACCTAGTCTGGGATGGAAACTGCTGCAGGCCTTGGGGGCTGGAACCTGGAACCCGGAGCTCCTGAGGGAAGGCGTCTGGTCTGCGGCCCTCGCTCGGGTGTTAACAATGAAGCCCCACAGCGTTGCTGGCCCTCGGGCCCGGGTGCGGCTGTCCCAGCCTCAGGACCCGCGGCCCACACTGACCCTGAAGACGCCCGCAGGCAGAGGCCTCAGGCACAGGCGCACGCGGGGACACAAGAGCGGGCAGTGGGGAAGGAGAGGCAGCTGGAGAGGCAGCTGCAGGCGCAGAGCGCAGAGCGGGCAGTGGGGAAGGAGAGGCAGCTGCAGACCCGGGAGGCCCTGAGAGAAGGGTGTGCTCGGTGTCCCGGCGCCGCGCCCGCCCCTCTGTCCCTGCGCACCGTGGTCATTGTGCCGCGCCAGGTCGTCTGCGTCGATGAGCAGGTCGTGGTCCGTGTCCAGCTCCCAGAACTTGCAGTAGATGACGTAGAAGTGCTCGTAGGAGAAGAATTCGGTCAGTTGGTTGATGTCCGCCTCCTCCTCCAGCAGCGCCACATTCTGCCAAAGGACCCGGGCGGCCTGAGCACGGGGCAGGGAAGGCTGGGCGGGGCGGGGCCGCTCCGTGGGTGGTGGGGACTGGGGCGCTGGGGCCGGGGGCGCCCCAAGTGGGGGCAACTCTGCGGTGGGGGAGCTCCAGCACGGGGCGGCTCCCTAGGCGGGCGTGGGGGTGGGTGGCAGCTCTGGGGGAATCAGGGCTCAGCTCCCCCTCAGGGTGGTGCCCAGTAAGGCCCCCCCCCCACATCAACCATGGACCCCCAAGCGCAGGCGGCGCAGTCCCAGTGCTCACAGGCCTGGGGTGGGCTGGGGGCGTGGTGGTGGGGCTGGGAGCAGGGAAGAGGGAGGGAGAGGGAGGGAGAGGGGGAGGGAGAGGGGGAGGGAGAGGGGGAGGGAGGGGGACGGCAGAGCCGGGCCGGGCCGCTGCGCACCTGCAGGAAGGAGCTCCTCCGCAGCTCGGCGCAGGTGATCCTGCCGGACCAGGACCGGTTCACGGCGTAGAAGATCCGCTGGATGACCTGCGGGGGCGCCGTCAGTGCGGTGGGCGCGCAGACCCCCAGGAGCCTCGCCCCGCACGGAGACCGGAGACCGAAGACGGGAGCCGGGAGAGGGGCGCGGCCTTGGTCCCGGCCGCACGAAGCCCGCCAGGGGACGGGCGGGAGCAGCGGGAAGGGCCCCGCGGGAGGGGCCGCCCCAGGCCGCGGAAAGCGGGGAGGGTCTGGCCGAGAACGTCCCGGAGCTACGCGGGCCCAGGACAGGTGGGAAAGGGGCGCGGCCACCCCGGAAAACCAGAGTCCCCCCAACACCAGGCTCCCGGGCGGGTGGAGACCCTCCCACGGCGCGGCCGCCCCCTCCGGAAGCTCAGGACCCCCGGGCCCCGCCTGCCCCGCTCTGCAGAAGCCCCCGCGGCGGCCGCTGCAGAAACACCCCCGCCCTGCGCTGCAACCGACGGCCCCTCCGCTGGGGACCCACCGTGGTGATGTAGCGCGAGTGGAACTCGGACGCCTCCTTCAGGAACGACAGCCCCGGGTGCGTGTTCACCACGTCCTGCGGGTGGGAGGACACGAGGCGCACCGTGTAGACGCCGGCCCTCCCGTGAGGTGTGCAGTGTAGACGTCGGTCCCCCTCCCCCCCATTGTGAGGGACGAGGTGTGCGGTGTAGACGCTGGCCCTCCCGTGAGGTGTGCCGTGTGGACGCTGTAGACGCCGGCCCTCCCGTGAGGAATAAGGTGTGCGGTGTAGACGCCGGCCCTCCCGTGAGGGATGAGGCGTGCAGTGTGGACGCAGGCTCTCACCTGTAAGAAGGGGACAAAGTCCTCCTGCACCAGGTAGTTGCAGCCGGGGCTCATGAGCAGATGGACGAACTTGGCCGCGTCGTCGTGGCAGTTCTGGAGGATTCTGGAAGGACAGGATGACTGGGCGCCACCCTCACAGGGGGGTGGCTTTCGACCCCGCAGACGCAGGGTGGAACACGTGCGTAGTATTCCACGTGGTACGTGGCAGGTGGCCACGCACGACGGCCAGGCCTGTGCCCATATACACGGGTTTCTCCTCTCACTGCGGCAGCCGCAGGGGGCACCCATCCTGGAGCCACGGGGACCCGGGGACGCCTCCGCCCTCCCAACACAGCACCTTGCCCAGCCCAGGACTCACTTTCTCCACATGGCGACAAACTTGTGGACGGACACGGAGCCCGTGCGCTCCCCGCCGGCGCCATAGAAGAGCGGCGCCTTCCAGTAGAGGGGGCAGCCGCAGGCCTGGGGCACAGAGGGCAGGAGTGGGCAGTCAGCGGGGCCTGGACGCCCGTGCTCCTGCTGTGCACCTCGCGCCTGACCGACGCTGCCCAGAGACCCCCTGCTGCAGAGACACACAGCACACTCAGCCAGGCCTGTCTGGGCGTCTGCAAACTCAACGTGGCTTTCGCTCCAGCCTTCGAACTCAGTCATGAGGGCTGAGCGTGGGAGTGCCGGGCACGCAGTCTCCCCTGAACAGACACCACGCATGGGCACTGGAACCAGAGGCGGCTGCATCCCCAGCGTCTGGAAATCAAGCGGCACATACTGAGAAGCAGTAAGTGCGGGAATAAATGGCCCGGGCAGCCAGGCCATGTGGTGAATCGGACAGCGACAGAAACCTCTCATGGAATGTATGGGACACACCTACAGCAGCGAGCTATGGCAAGTTCACGCCTTAAATACACGCGTGTGGAAGGAAAGTTTAAGATCGATCATCTACACTCTTCTCTACCTCAAAGGAACAAATACATGGCACAGATGGAACGAAAAGTAAATAGTAACAGAAAATCAACAAAATCAAAATTCGATGATTTGAAAGATTTCTTAAAAATTAATTCACCCTGGCTGGGCGCGGTGGCTCACGGCTGTCATCCCAGCACTTTAGGAGGCCGAGGGGGGGTGGATCACCTGAGGTCAGGAGTTCGAGACCAGCCTGGCCAACATTGCGAAACCCCGTCTCTACTAAAAATACAAAATTAGCAGGGTGTGGTGGCGGGCGCCTGTAATGCCAGCTACTCAGGGGGCTGAGGAAGGAGAATCAATCGTTTGAGCCTGGGAGGCAGAGGTTGCAGTGAGCCAAGATCACACCACTGCACTCCAGCCTGAGTGACAGAGCGAGACCGTCTCAAAAAAAAGGAAAGAAAGAAAACACAGATTAGCCATGTCAGCTGTAACCACAGATCCTGCAAACATCAGATAGTGGATGCTCATGAATCACTTTATGTCTATAAGTCAGATGACTGTTGAAACAGACTCCCTGAAGAACAAGTCAAAAAATAAACTACAACAGAAAATCGGAAAGGGTTGTTTCTACAAGAAATTGAATCCATAATTTAAAACTGTCTCACCAAGAAAATTCCAGCCCCCAAAGGCTGCTCCATGAGTCGACCAAACATTTAAGGAAGAAATCACACATGCATTGCCCTGGAGAATAAAAACGAGGGGCGTTTCCCAGTGCCTGTTCCGAGGCTGGCACAGGCTGTACACGGTCAAGGACACAGGAAGTCACAGGCCAGTTATCACTGGAGAGCAGAGGCAGAAATCCCACACAGAGCACACAGTAGCAAGTGCAACTCGGTAATAATGACCAGGAGTATCTAATACTACTAATAGACCAAGAAACCAGAATCAGGAGGGACGCTCTTATTCTAATAAAGGGTGCTATGGCCTGAATGCCTGGGTCCCCAAGATCCACCCGTTGAAATCCTCTCCCCCAAGGCAATGGTGTTGGGAGGTGGGGTCTCACGAATATGGTGAGTCCCCTTCTAAGGGACCCCAGAGAGCTCCCTCACCCATTCCACCCTGTGAGGACACAGCGGGAAGGTGCCGTTGATGAACCAGGCACCACTTTGCCACACCGTGATCTTCCAGCCTGCAGACCTGTGAACAGTAAATGTCTGCTGGTGACGAGCTGCCCGGGCCATGGTGTTTCGTGACAGCAGCCTGAATGCTCTAAGACAAAGGGCCTCTACGAAATACCCCAGCTGCTCAGACAGCGATGACACATGAACACTTCCTCCCTGTGCTGGAAACAAGAGGGCAGTGTCACCACCAAGGCCGCCTGGACGGCCGAGCCAGGGCAGCAGCAAGAGAAAGGCTGAAAGATGCCGCGAGGGGGAGGAAGAAGCAGAACTGTCATAATTCACAAGCAACACACTGTGTAGACAATTCAAACGCTTACGAAATACGGGAATTAATAAGTATGTTCAGCAAAGTTGCTGGGTCCAAGGACGATATGCAAAAATAAATTATTTCAATATACTGGCAACAAACAACTAGAAAATAAAATCTGCAATAATGCCATCTATCAAGAGCATTAAAAATCAACCTACGAAACAATGGAACAAAAATCACACACAGTGTCTACAAAGCAAACTGCAGGGCACGGCTGGGTGAAATCAAAGACCTAAACATGGTGAGGTGGACCTCACTGCTGAGTTCACAGGCTGCAGTTTCTTCCAGACGACTCTGTTGACCCCGAGTCCACGCGATCCCCACCCACAGAGTCCACGGGATCCCCACCCACAGAGTCCACGGGATCCCCACCCAGAGTCCACGCGATCCCCACCCACAGAGTCCACGTGATCCCCACCCAGAGTCCACACGATCCCCACCCAGAGTCCACGCGATCCCCACCCACAGAGTCCAGCAATCCCCATCCAGAGTCCACGCGATCCCCGCCCAGAGTCCACGCGATCCCCACCCACAGAGTCCACGCGATCCCCACCCACATGCACCGAGGGCTTGACGTTTTGGGGTTTGTAGTATACACGGACAGGCTCATGTGAAAACTTACCAGGGAACACAAAAGAAGTCACAGGGGGACCAAGTTGGTGGATGTAAGTCCCACCGCCCAGTTTCAACCCTTCCTGTAAAGTCAGAGTAATGAAGAATCAGTCTCCGTCAGGCACCGGTGGCCGAAGGGAGCAAGAGAAGGAAGTGAGTTAGGACAGAGCCCCGTGGAATATCCACAGGCAAACCCACTTCACACAAACTGAATACAGGGCATCCTCCTGGAAGGAAACGAGGGACGCTGCATGGCTGTGCCGCGGCCAAGATTTCCTTCCTGGGACACACGTGCACTCCCTGAAGGAAGAGAGCGGCCCGCTGCACCGCCCCAGCGCAGGACTCAGGGTCAGCTACCGGCACGGTGAATACAATGCCAGGACAAGACACAGAGGGAGAAGTGTCTCTGCAAGGCGAGATTCTGACAAGGGACTCAGAGGCATAATTTTAAGCATCAGTGAGAAAGAGGCCCGAACACAGCCTGCACGTGCACTGCCCCCTCCAGAGAGGGGCGCACGACGGCCGCAGACAAGGTGAAGCGCCCAGTAGTGGCGCTGGCGAAGGCAGGGTTCACGGGGCACGGAGAGAACAAGAACATGACACGCGCGGCTGAGACAAAAAGGACGGAAGACGCCAGGTCCCGCAAGGCTGCCAGGCAGCTGGGTGTCCTCGGCGTTGCTGGGGGAACGGGGACGCCGCGCAGCTGCCGGGAAAGCGGCTCACAGGGCGGCTGAGCATAAAACCTCGTGGCCCAGCCAGGACATCCGTCCTCTCAGAAGCACCCCAGTGGGAAGAGGGCCCGTGCCCGTGACAGCCTGCACGGATGGGACGTCGGCTGCTTGATTCACGGTGCTCCAGGGGACTGAGGGAATAAACGGTGGCAGAGTCGGCCTGACAGGTGCAGGGGGGGAGTGACCACGGAGGGCGTGGGGGACTGCGGAGGGGGCTGTGTGCCACAGCGGGGAGTGCAGTGCAGCTGTGGGAAAGGACTCTCTCCGGTGCCCGTGGATGACTCGAAGGCAGCCGTGTGGAGCGGGAGGGGCCAGGCCCTGCAGGACGCACAGGCACGTGCCAGCTCCCGTGACGAGGATCCTGATGGCGCTCAGCCCTGGCCACCTGGAAGGGTGCCCTGGAATGAGCTGGGTGCAGCACTGGTGCACCCCTGGGCCCTCGGGCTGGTGCTAGTCCCACGCTTTTGACCTCATCAGACCGTTCTGGTTCATGGGCCGTGCAGATTTCAAGCACTCAACACCCAGGGATGGGGGGATGTGTGAGCCTTCACATCTGTGCTCCTCACTCTGTGCAAGACACACCGTAATGACCTGGTGGCAGGGATGGAGCATCAAATCTATCCAGTCCTACAGGCTAGAGTCAAATGTACCGGCTAGCGTCAAATGTACCCAGACCTACAGGCCGGAGTCAGATGTACCCAGTCCTACAGGCCGGAGTCAGATGTACCCAGTCCTACAGGCTACAGTCAAATATATCCAGACCTACAGGCTGGAGTCAAATGTATCCAGTCCTACAGGTTAGCTACAGGGTGATCCCTTTTTTGTTTTTGAGTCACGGTCTTGCTGTTGCCCAGGCTGGAGTGCAGTGTGTGATCACAGCTCAGTGCAGTCTCAACTTCACGGGCTCAAGCAATCCTCCCGCCTTATAGCCTCCCAAGTAGCTGGGACCACAGGTGTGCGCTATCATGCCTGGGTAATTTTTTAAATTTCTACAGTGAAGTCTCACTATGTTGCCCAGGCTGGTCTGGAACCCTTGGCCTCAAGCGATCCTCCCGCCTTGGCCTCTCAAAGTGCTGGGACTACAGGCATGACACTGCAACCAAGACAGCTGCAGCCCCGGCGTCGGGGGGATGAGAACTGAGCGTGGGAGTGCTGGGCACACAGTCCCCCCACCACACCAAACCCGAAAATTACCTCCAAACGAATTAGCTCATCATTTAAAAAAATCCTGAAGTAAATGGAGATAATCAATTCTAAAATGCAAAAGATACAGAGGAAAGCAGTTTTACCTGAATGTTACAAAACCCTTATCGGAAAGGGAATGAAACATCAGATAACCTGATTTGACTTTTAAAAGTCTTTTCATGATCGACACACGGAAAGACCGACTCCTTGTGGGGCCAGGCAACACAGCGGCACGCCCACCCGCACAGCCGGGACAGGGAGCGAGGCCGCCAGCCCCGACGGTCCCTTCCGCCCCTCCGCACCCCGCTACGGCGACGGCCCCCAGGCCTCCTCCCCGTGGCTCTGGTTCACCTTTTCCAGGACACGGCAATGGGACCCTGCCATCTGCAGAGTTTTAGGCCTGGCTTCCCTCGCTCAGCACACGCACATGGGACTCACACACCTTGCTCTGTGTGGACCGCCTGCCCGTGTACTGCTGATTCCTATTCCATGATGGCTCTGCTGACCTCAAAGTAGCTCCCTAAGCAGGAAACACCACCGGCCCCAAGGCCCACGTGATGGTGCTGCTGCGGGGGGACTTGCGAGGCGGACGAGTCCCGAGCATCTACACTCGCACAGGGCACGCCGACACCGACCAACGGGTGTGGGAGGAGAAAGGAGGACGCACAAGCACGGCTGGCAAGTTCAGCATGACGTCCTCGGCAGGTGACGGGACACGAGGACGATCTGCAGAAACGTGAAGATATGAAGACGCTGCCGGGCTACGTGAGCACATGACATCGCGGAGCCAGAGGAGTCTTCAGGTCATGAACCAGTGGTGGCCTCTGGCTCGAAGCCCCCAGTTCATGGGGAACGGTGATCCTGAGTGTTGGAGCAGGGCTCTGCTAGGGGGTGACTGGGTGATGAGGGTGGACGGCCCCCTTGCTGCTCTCGTAATACTGAGTTCTTGTGAGATCCGATGGTTTAAAAGTGGGGGGCAGTGGCCGGGCGCGGTGGCTCATGCCTGTCATCCCAGCACTTTGAGACGCCCAGGCGGGCAGATCACCTGAGGTCAAGAGTTTGAGACCAGCATGGCCAACATGGTGAAACCCCGTCTCTCCTAAAAATACACAAATTAGCTGGGCATGGTGGTGCATGCCTGTAATCCCAGCTACTCAGGAGGCTGAGGCAGGAGAATTGCTTGAACCCGGCAGGTGGAGGTTGCAGTGAGCTGAGATGGCGCCAGTGCACTCCAGCCTGGGCGACAGAGCAAGACTCTGTCTCAAAAAAAAAAAAAAGAATGAAAAGATACAGACAGCCTGTGTCTATTGAAACAATTCACGCTGTCGTTAAAAACCTTCCCGCAGAGAAAACTCTGTCCCAAATGGCTTCACTGATGAGTTCTACCAAACATTCAAATAAAAATAACACCCATTCTAAACAAATGGCTCCAGAAAAGTGAATTCTAAGGGACATTTTCCAAAAAGTGAATTCTAAGGGACATTTTCCAGGCCACTCCCCGATGCCAGCATCCCCCCCGATGCTAAACCAGACCAAAGCTATCACAAGAAAAGGAGACCGCAGGCCTGTCCTTCACGAGCGCAGACGCAACCACTGCAAGGCCTGGCAGTGTGGGCCCAACACATAGGAGAAGTGTGACACCGTGTGGTGGACCAGGGACGGGGGGCTGGGGCTCACCCAAAGACCGGGGGCTCACCCAGGGACCGGGGGCTCACCCAAAGACCAGGGCTGCCTTCATACTCAGATGTCAGTCAGGTCAAGACCAGTCCTTCATGACCGCGGACACAACCCCTGCATGGCCGGGCAATGCACAGCTAATGCATAGGAGAAGCGTGACACACCACAGTGGACCAGGGACCGGGGCTGCCTTCACACTCAGACGTCAGTCAGGTCCATTCACCTTTTACAGGACCAAAGGAAAACCTCACTGCCCCCTCAGTACACGCAGAAATACACGTCCAGAATACTGGACACACTTCCAGGCACACTTAGAATTTTAAACAGTAAAACTGAGGCCTGGAGTGGTGGCTCATGCCTGTCATCATCCCAGCACTTTGAGAGGCTGAGGCCAGAGGACCCTTCCAGCCCAGGAGTTCCAGACCAGCCTGGGCTGTTTAACACAGCAGAACCCTGTCTCTACAAACAAAGAAAAAATCAGCCAGGTGTGATGGCGGGTGCCAGTAGTCACGGCTACTCGGGAGGGCTGAGGTGGGTGGATCACTGGAGCCCAGGTGGTCGAGGCTGCAGTGAGCTGAGATCATGCCACTGCACACCAGCCAGGGGGCAGAGTGAGAACCCATCTCAAAAAAAAAAAAACAAGAGCTCCCAGCAAACAGGGAACCAGAAGGGAAGGCGCCTCCTGAGTGTGATGAAGGACGCCAGGCAGGGCCGCTGCGTCAGGGACGACTTGAGCCCGAGGCGGGAAGGGGCGTGCTCTCCACGGCTCTCCGGCACTGCGCTGAGAGCAGGACTGCGTTCATCACACGGAAGCCTCCATGTGGTCAAGATTCTTCCAAGTTAATCTAGAGTCAACAGGATGCCGACGCGATCCCAGCAGGCTGTCGTAGCAATGGAGGGGCCGGGTCTAAAATTCACATGGTGGGAACGAACAACGGTGCAGCCACTCGGGAAGACAGCGTGCAGGTTCCTCAGAAAGCCGGAAGTGGAACTGCACACGCCCACGGAACGCCACGCGATCTGGCCCTCCGCACACGCGCACGGAACGCCATGCTGTATATATAACAAATGTCTCCGAGTTCTGTGCTCCAAATGGTTACAATGGTGAATTCTGTTATGTGAATTTTACCATAATAAAAAAAGTGTCTGCTGTCTGATTCTGTTTACGTAAAATTCTAGAAAATTCCGGCTGATCTATATTGACAGAAAGGAGGCCTGAGTTAGCGTGGGATGAGGGCAGGGGCACATCGGAAAGCAGCAAAGTCCAGCGCACGTTCTGGCTCAAGTGCAAGGATGCAGGGACGCCTATCGTCTTGGTGGTGTGGATGGTTTCATGGGTGGGTACGGACGTCGAAGCTCATTGAACTGCACCTTCAACACGCGCCATGTATCCCACATCAGTTATATCTCAACAGAGCTGCCCCAAAATGAAAAAAAAGACAAACTGATGAGAAACAAACACGTAAGGTGGTCACAACACGTACATCAGGGAAATGAGCACAGCCAGGACGGGACGCCTGCACACACGCAGACGAACACGCGCAGAACGGCTAAAGGCAAAGCGTGAGGCCACGTGCCCGCAGTGGGTCCAACGCTGCTGCCTGGAAATGCGTCACTCAGGGCCACCCCGGAAGCAGGTTTTTTTGTTTTTTTGCCTAGAGACAGAGTCTTGCTTAGTTGCCCAGGCTGGAGTGCAGTGGTGCGATCTCGGCTCACTGCAACCTCCACCTCCCGGGTTCAAGTGATTCTCCTGCCTCAGCCTCCCAAGTAGCTGGGATTACAGGCGCCCGCCACCACACCTGGCTGATTTTTGTATTTTTAGTAGAGATGGGGGTTTCACCATGTTGGCCAGGCTGGCCTCGAACTCCTGACCTCAGGTGATTCACCCGCCTTGGCCTCCCAAAGTGCTGGGATTAGTGGAGCGAGCCACCGTGCCCGGGCCCTGGAAGCAGTTTTACATCTTCTTACAAAACTAAACATGTGGCCACCAGATGAGGCAGAGCTCACCTCTGCGGTACTGATCACCTCAGGAAAACACAAGCACCTCTGCGTAAATCAGTGCACAGACACACAGCAGCTTCACTCACAAGAGGCAAAACCCAAAACAACCAGACGTCTATCGACCCCGGAACAGGGGAGAGATGGAGCACACATGCAGCAGAAGCTACTCAGTGATAGAAAGAACAAACTGCCCATATGGCCAGGGCACAGCCAGCCCCACAGTATCCACGCCCTGACCAGCCACACAGCGAGCCCCACGGTAACCACACCCCGCCAGACACAGAGTGAACCCCACAGACACCACGCCCTGGCCAGCCACACGCGAGCTCCACAGTATCCACACCCCGCCAGACACACAGTGAGCCCCACGGTAACCACACCACAGGATTTAATCAATCCTCAACACACATATAGAGAAACATCTCGCTGTACCCTATATATACAAATATTACTTGTCCATTCAAAATAAACTTAAAAATAAAAAAAAGATGCTGCCAGGAAGAAGTCAGAAACCACAGACAAAATACTCCACGCGTCCTCATGTGAAATTCTAAGAGGCAAAACTACAGTGTCCAGAAGCACATCTGTGGCTGGCCTGGGCCGGGGAGAAAAGAGGGAGAGTGATGAGGTGCAAAAGGAGGCACAGGGGAAACCCGGGGCAGGCGACAAACGACCGGTCCTGCCTGTGGGGGTGGATACCCAGGTGTGTGCTTTGCCAAAACGGATCAAACTGTACACTTAAAATTGGTGAATCTTAGTGTGTGTAATTATATCAGAATACAGCTGACAAAACAAAATACTCAACAAACTAGAAAAAAATGACAGAAGGAAGTGTATGTAAAAAAGATCACTGGAGAAATTCATGAGAGAAAGAACTGAAATAATCTGTAACACTGACAGCTGCTTACTGAGATATACGTTAGTCCGTAGCATGACGGATCAAGAAAGGAACCAGAAACAGATGATTCTGTCAAGAAAAAGTGTCTATGTCCGGGCGCGGTGGCTCACGCTTGTCATCCCGGCACTTTGGGAGGCCAAGGCGGGCGGATCACGAGGTCAGGAGATTGAGACCACGGTGAAACCCCGTCTCTACTGAAAATACAAAAAAATTAGCCGGGCGTGGTGGCGGGCGCCTGTAGTCCCAGCTACTCAGAGAGGCTGAGGCAGGAGAATGGCGTGAACCCGGGAGGCGGAGCTTGCAGTGAGCCGGGATTGCGCCACTGCACTCCAGCCTGGGCGACAGAGCGAGACTCCGTCTCAAAAAAAAAAAAAAAAAAGAAAAAGTGTCTATATGATGCAGATACGATAAAGATTTTTTAAATCGTACAAGACAAAGAAAAGCTTTACAGCAATAAATTTCTAAGTTATGCAAAAAATTGTTTTAGAAAAAACGTAAATCATCAAAATAGTCTCAATAAATGAAAACCTTGAATTAGCCAACAACGTTTGAAGGAAATTAACAGAGAAAAAAGTGTTTTCCTGTGGGGGCAGCTGAGGGGTGGAGTTTGGTGGAGGTGAAGGAGCTGATAATCCTTCCTCAAAGGGCTTCAGAGAAAACAGAGGAGTGAAGATGATGAGAGGGAGGAAATAACGTATGACGCCAGCCGTGACTCACACCGCAGACGGGAACAACCGAAACAGGAGAAGGCACACAGGGACCTCACTGCACAGCCACGGCTAAGATCCACGGGGGAACCCCCTCATCAAGTAAAGTCCCCGCAGACGTGAGTTCTCAAGCAGCCGCCGGCCAAAGTCCACACGCCTGACAACTCACTGTGGGCCGTGACTCACTCACGCGACGGGGAGAATTCGAAACGGCGTGGGCCTTACGCGGGGAAGCCTGATGATGCCAGCAACACCCCTACCTGTTCGTCCCCTGGGCCGGGGGCCCGGCTCACAGAAAACCGTCCCAAAGGCACACGATGGAGACGTGGAAGGACACCTGCACCTGGCGGTGAGCTGGGTGCCACCGAGACAGGCTCGGCAGCCTTTCGGGGGAGCTGAAATTTGCCTGCGGCCCCCACACATGCTGGACGCTCACAGGGTTCTGCTGCCACAGCGCAGGTGCATTAAGTCACGAAAGTGCACACCCTGCTGGCCTCTGCCCACGGTCACCGTGGGTGCCTGAGCACCATGCTCTCCGCCTGCAGGGCCGGGTCGGTGCGTGCACGGACAGTGGGGCCTGTGGAGGTATCCCTCGGACTCCCAGCGGTGCAGACACTGCAAGCAAGACAACTTCAGTCTCAGAGCTCTCCCCTGCCCCGCTGGGTCACACCCAGGTCACCCTGCTTCTCTGGGGCATCAAAGACAATGAGAAAACTTGGTTTTTACCACCAAACGTGACATCCAGCCAACGGACCAAGTTCTTTCAAGTCTTAAAGCCTTACTACCTTACACGGCCACCAAGGCCACCGCCGCTGTGCGTGGAAGCAAGGTCACGCCAAGAGCTGAGTCCTGGAAGGAAAACGACATGAAGCACGCATGTGAGAACCAGGTGCCATGGAAACACTGTGGGGGGTGGGGGTGGGGGCGCCGAGGGGGGGAAGCACAGTGGGGGGAGTGGGGGCACCGAGGCAGGGAAGCACAGTGGGGGGCGCCGAAGACGGAAGCACAGTGGGGGGGGGCACCATGGCGGGGAAGCACCGCGGTGGGGCAGGGTGGGCGCCATGGCAGAAAGCACCGAGGAGAATATGTGGGTCCCATGCAGGAACCTCACTGCGCTGCGCGAGTGGCTTTGTAGGACCCGAAGGGGACGCAGCACGTGAGCTGCAAAAGAGGTGACTGACCCAGCCGGAGGCGTGCAGAGACCCTGTGGGTGGAGCCGGGCGCACTCGGCGAGGGTGAGTTCTCAACACAACGGAGGCTGTACTGAAAAGGATGAAGGTGTCCCAGCAGACAGAACGCCAGCAAAGAGACTTCCCAGTGAAGGAACTCTCAAAGATACCCCACAACTTCAAGAGCACCAAGGATAAAACGCGGAAGCTGAGCAAGGCGTGTAAAGTCGAGTGAGTCTGCCAGGGCACGGAGCAGGGGCTCACTCCACACAGGACAAGGAGGTGGCACTGCTGTAACTACTTTTGGCAAGTTTTTACTGAGAGATAAAACAATTCTTAATGTTTCTGGTGTTTTAAATTACAGCATACTAGGTAAACATTAGTTCTTTACATGTTTGCAACCAACTGTAAGCAAGTTTCTAATATTTCAACAAAAATGATTATAGAAGGATCCTAATTTTTCCTGGAAGATGGTTTTCCATGGTTGTGACTTGACGTATCTGGTCCTTTCATGGCCCCACACTGCCGTGCAAGACAGGGACACCTCTACAAATACGGACTGACTTAGCAAAAACAAATACCCAAGTGTAAAAGAGAACACTAATTTTTCTCTAAGAAATGCAAGAAGTATGTATGTTCATACTCATACACATATTTGTGCATAGTTGCTCATATTAAAAGCTAAAATAACAATAAGAGGGTAAACCAAAGCTATGGAAACTATTACCTCGGTGGAGAAACAGCACAGACAGGGACAGAACCTGGACTTATCTAAATGTCTGCTTTGTTAGTGTTCACTTTGTAACCATGGAGGTTTTTACATATTTATAAAACAAAACTTTTAAAAATACTTTAAGAAGACAATCCCTAATAGAAAAAGGGGGGGGGGGACACTTCCCAATGTGTTCTTTCAGACCCGTATTGCCCTAAAACCAAGATCAGACAAAGGACTCACAAGAAAACTACCAAGCAGTGTCTTCTCTGTGAATCCAGTTGCAAAAATTATTGGAATACAGCAACATATAAAAAAGATAAGACACAGCGACCATGTGGAATTTATGCCAGGAATGCAAGGTTGGTTTAACGTCCAAAAACCACCTCATTCAATAGACTGCATTAATAGGTTAAAAAACAAAAACTGGCCAGGCGCAGTGGCTCACGCCTGTAATCCCAGCACTTTGGGAGGCCGAGGCGGGCGGATCACTTGAAGTCAGGGGTTCAAGACCAGCCTGGCCAATGTGGTGAAACCCCATCTCTACTAAAAATATAAAAATTAGCCGGGCATGGTGGTGCATGCCTGTAGTCCCAGCTACTTGGGAGGCTGCGGCAGGAGAATCACTTGAACCCGGAAGGTGGAGGTTGCAGTGAGCCAAGATCGCGCCACTGCACTCCAGCCTGGGTGACAGAGCAAGACTTTGTCTCAAGACAAACAAGCAAACCCAAAAAAAACAGAAACCTGCCCACTCCTGTGGACCCCCTTCACAGCTGCAGAGCTGGAGAGGGCTGGGGAGCAGGGGTCATGCCCCGAGGGGCTCACGTGTACCGGGCACCAAGGCTCTGGGGCTCTGACCTGGAGGGGTGGGAGCATCGGCTGCCCAGTGACTCCACCTGGAGGGTAGGAGGCTGGAGACACGGGCACAGGTCCCTGGAAACACAATCGCCCACCAGGGGTCCAGACACGCATCCCTGGTGTAGGCATTACCTTGGTAACGCACAGACACTAAACCGAGCATGCTCAATCTCCGGGCGTCCATGCGGTCAGCCTGGAAAGCGTGCAGCTGAGAAGGAAAGCAGGTGGCGAATGATGCACATGGTGCTGCAGCACTCAGGGTGAGTCCAGAAATGGGCCCATGGGGCCACTTCTGGGGTACAGGAGTCCACGGCTGCCCAGCCTGGGACGGTGGCTCCTTGGGCAGAAAGGGACATGGCCAGGAGGGTGCAGAATGGCCTCTGAGAGCCATATGAGCCGGTGCCACTGGCCCTGGAGGGGACAGGAGGGGAGAGGAGGGGAGGGTGGCACATGGCGGGCCTGTGCTCTTTACGGCCTCAGGATGAGAATGGAATTCCTACTCGCGTTTCAGATGCTTAAGAATTCACACGGCAGCAACCAGACAGCAAACCTCAGACCACAACTATAACCTCAGAGGAAACCTGGGCCACTCCCGCACATGTGTGAAACGCACCCACCTCGGCTGCTCGGCCTCATTCATGCTCGTGTGATGTGCACCCGCCTTGGCCGCTCCACCTCATTCATGCTCGTGTGATGTGCACCCGCCTCGGCCGCTCGGCCTCATTCATGCTCGTGTGACACGCATCCGCCTCAGCCGCTCGGCCTCACCCTCACATGCCCGCAGTACCACCTCGGCTGCTCTGCGTCACACGCGTGACACGCACCTTGGCCACCAGACCCATGTCATCCATGGTGGCCCTCTCGTGGGGGAACTGGGCGAAGGTGCTCTCGATCTTGCTGATGACGGCATCCACATTGACGGAGTCCTGCGGGCGTCCTCTGGGGAAGTAGAAGGTCGGAATGCTTTGGCTTGTGGCCGGGGGCAGAGGCTCTTCCTTCCGCGTCTGAACCTGAGGAGTCGACAGACAGCGCTCAGTTAGAACCTGGGAGCATCGAACGCCTTCTCCACCCAGACAACACAAGGGGCCTCTCTAGGGCTGACGGTGCTGAGGCCACCTGACCCCAGCCGGGAGAGGACACGCTGCAATCCCTGTGGGGGACCACACACGTACTCCACTGCAGGGCCACCTCCACCCAGGAAGCCACACGGTGCTGCCACGGACCCCACTGTGGGTGGCTGCTGTGTGCCACTGAGCCCCCACCACACCGAGCAGGGTCCTGGGGACAAGGGCAGGTACGTGCCCCAGATGCCTGAGAGCCCAGCCGGGACCCACTCCCGACTCCCAGCGGCCACACCACTGACCCCACCACACCTGGCAGGGCCCCGGGGAAAAGGGCAGCCGCGCACCCCAGACGCCTGAGAGCTCAGACGTGGAGAGGCACAGGCGCCGTCCACAGGCAGCCCTGTCCCTGGAGCCCGGGCGACTCACATTCTGAGAGGCAGAGGCAGGGCAGGCAGCCACACAGCCAGGCGAAGGGGTCGACCACCAGGTACTGCTGTGGACACGCCTCAGCCCCTCACCCAGTGCACAGCCCACGCCCACGGGCTCTTGGCCCCACTCAGCACTAGCACTCCCCTCACCCAGTATATCCACAGGCCCCAGAACACTCAAGAGTCTCCTGCTTGTATCTCTACACAACCTGTGAGGTGGACATTTGATCTCATCCCGTGATGCTAAAACACCTCCTGAAATGGTTAACGGCATCAGCAACCATATTGCGTCCTCCTCCATCAACTGCCCAAGGGACGGTGCTGTGTCCTCCTCCACCATCAACTGCTGAAGGGACAGGGCTGCGTCCTCCTCCATCAGCTGCATCCTCTTCCTCCTCCAACTACCCAGGGGACGATGCTGTATCCTTCTCCTCCATCAACTACCAGGGAATGGGGCTGCATCCTCCTCCTCCATCAACTACCCAGGGGATGGGGCTGCGTCCTTCTCCATCAACTACCCAGGGGACGGGGCTGTGTCCTCCCCCATCAACTACCCAGGGGATGGGGCTGTGTCCTTCTCCTCCATCAACTACCCAGGGAGCAGGGCTGTGTCCTTCTCCATCAACTACCCAGGGGACGGGGCTGTGTCCTCCCCCATCAACTACCCAGGGGACGAGGCCGCATCCTCCTCCTCCATCAACTACCCAGGGAACGGGGCTGCGTCCTCCCTCATCAACTACTCAAGGGACGGGGCTGTGTCCTCCTCAACCAACTGCCATGGAGGAGGGTCCGGGGAGGAAGTCCCCATACCAATGGACCACAGCTCAGGGCCTTTGCACCCACAATCCTGACTGCCTCGATCAATCCAGGACTGGGTCCGAGCTCCAGTGTCCTCACAGAGAAAACAGTCCACCCTGCTGTCCCTACAGGACCCTCACCCCAGAGCACAAGGGTCCCACAGAC
>NW_026652486.1:40234-47449 GCF_009828535.3 Hylobates moloch
GGGGAAGGCTGGGACCACCCACCATGGGCACTGACGAGGGGAAGGCTGGGACCACCTACCTGGGCACCGACAGGAGGAAGGCCGGGACCACCCACCCTGGGCACCGATGGGGGGAAGCTGGGCCCACCCACCCCGGGCACTAATAGACGAGCGACGGAACAACAAACAACACAACCACTCCATGCGGGCACGGGAGATTTACAAGTTTAATCTCACGGACAGAAATAGACTCAGCCTCAGCACAGCTGCAGAGCACACATTCTTTTCAACACACACAGCTCACTTGGGAACTGGCCACCTCTCCGGCCAAGCAGCAGGTCTCGGGATTCTGAAGGAATCACAGGGACTGCTGCCCTGCCCCGAATGTAGCCGGTGAGGCCAGGCATCAACAGTAAACACAGAAGGAGCAAAAACAGCTGCGTGTGTGTGGAAGAATTCTGAAGCCAGCCGCCTGTTCATTAAAAAGTTCAGACAAACCAGAGGGGCCTATGGCAGCCAGGTCATCCACTTTAAATCCTCCTCAGTACGTGGACTTTAAAAAGTACTTTGTAAAGCGCCCGTCACCCAAAGCACAGTGATAAAGGCGACACCCTGCCTCCCGACAAGCTATTTCTGTTGAGGGCACTGAGGAGGCAGCTCCCTGACTCATCACAGTTCCAGAAGTCACAGATATGTGTGTCGCCCTTCCAGAGTACACCCACAGTTTTGCAAAACATGCCCGTATACGACCAAAAACAAAGGCTGAGCCTAACACAGGCTGCCTGTTTTTGCGTAGAAGTGCGTGCGCTTGATGGGTGCAGGTGAGTACCCCGAGAACACAGGCCACGTGCACCGTGACACATCATCTCGTGACACCAGCCTCGGGCAGACCCCCACATGTGCAGGGGGTGCGCACAGCAGGCAGGGTGCGGTGACCAGCAGAAATAACCCTCGCCCCAACTGCAGCAGGAGCGGACACCACGATCAAAGCCACAGAGAAGGTGCCGGAGCAGCACGGGGCCGGCGGAAGGCACGCTCAGTACAGGCTGCAACGCACAGCCGTGTCCCCAGGAGCCCTCACTCTGCAGCGGGAGGCGGAAGCATGGGAGGCTGTGGTATGGGATCAGGGAGGGGGGGTTCGGCCAAGACCCACACTCATGGATTCCAGCTGAGCCCCTCGCCCACCCAAATGACAGCCACCCCTGGAAGGCAGGGCCTGCTGCAAGCTCTGAGCATTCTTCTCGGCCCAGCAATGGCCTCCCAGGGACCCTCAGCGAGGGCTGGTAGAGGGCTGCCAGCTACACCTGCAAACCGCACGCTGGACGGCTAAACACAGGAGTCAAAAAGGTCGGTGTTTACACAGAGGAGCCGAACACGGAGATGAGAGGCCCCGCGTGTGGGTTTAAAAATCCCCTCTCTAGCAAAGAGGGAGAACTGGTGTGGAGGGGTCAACACGGACACGCAGCAGGTCCAGGTGTCTGAGGTGGCCAGAGCTCACGTGGGCTAACATTCACTCAGACACACGACTGCAGCCGGGCAGTGGGGCCACGACAGATGCTGAGAGACGTCGGCTGGGCCCTGGACCCACGGCTGGCGCCTGCACCCACGACTGCAGCGAGGTGTGAGTCTCCACAGAGCTCGGAAGGCTGGGCTGGGGGATGTGGGGATCATTCTGTCCACCAGCCAAGGGGTGACGATGGACGCCGGGCAACATAGCGAGGGGAGGATCCGGCACCCTCCCTGCGTCCACAAGCCCCTGGCGCATGCTCCTGAGCTTGGTCTTCTGTGTGGACGTTCCCACCTGGGCTTCTGTTTCCTGTTAACCCCCCTTGCTGCAGCTCCCTGCCAGGTGGGGAACCCAAGCCCTACCTTCTCCCTGCCACTGCCCAGGGAGTGGCATCCTCGGCAGCGTCCTGGCCAAACCAAAGGCTGCAAGGGTTTTGGGGACCACTGGCCTTGGGAGCGGAACGGCACGTGCCCTGGAGGTGAGAGCAGGAGGTGCGTCAGGGACGCCCAGAGCCCAGGCTGTCACCACGCCGAAGTCAGCTCCAAGTACAGCGGGGCTGCTGCATAGGGGACGGCGCTTTCAGCCATGGATGGTGCTGTGCAGGGTCTGTGCGTCCGCCTGAAGGACCCCGTGGGGACGCTGGACAGTGTCTGTGTGACCAGGACAGGTGAAGAGGAGCATCTGTGTGCTGAGTCAGTGTGTGGGGAGCGGGAGAGTCACTCCCCAGGCGGGGAGGGCCAGGCTAGGGCAGCACAGCTGTCCTGGGCTGGGAACAAGGTCTGAGCTGTCCTGCTGTTGACCAGGGACAGAAGGCCTGAGAATCCCTGCGCAGGAGGTGCAGGCAGTGGCTCCAGCAGGAAGAGCTCGGCCAAGCAGCTGCACGGCCCCACTCCAGGTACATGCTGGGTCCTACAGTGAGAGCTCGTGCCGTGTAACATGCCATCGTCACACGGGAGCCTCCCTGGACCCACGGTGAGAGTACGTGTGACACACCATCATCGCACAGGAGCCTCTCCGGACCCACAGCGAGAGTACGTGTAACACGCTACTGTCACACAGGAGCCTCCCAGGACCCACGGCGTGAACACATGCTGTTCCGTTCCCAAGGCCAGCGCAGCTGAACACCCCCCCCCACCCCCACCCCCCGAGTTTGGTTTGTCAAGGATGCCGGTGGCTGGGAAGTGGGCAGTGGCACGGAGGAGGAGGAGCTTGGGTTCACCACCTGGGCAGGCAGCACCCGCCAGGGGGTTAGTGGGAACAGAAGCCCAGGTGGGAGGTCGCACAGTCAGAAGACCAAGCTCAGGAGCACCCGCCAGGGGCTCGTGGGTGCAGCCAACGTCAGTCGCGGAAGGCTGTGCCCGTCAGAGGACCCCTGAAAACAGGACCGTGCTGCCTGGTCTGGAGCATCCGAGGGCAGAGGAGCGGCACCCCGACACGCCCAGTGGCTCCCACACAGGTGCTCCCCGACAACCCTGAGGGTGTGTCCAAGTGGGGTGGACCCAACAGACAGAGCCCATGCTCATGCATGGAGTGAAAGCAGCCAGAAAACGTCCCCTTCTCCCCCAACACCACCCCCACAAATGCCCCAAAATACCCCTGTAATTCCTCCACCACCCCTCAGACAACACACATTTCACACGTCTGTCCTCCCTAAAAACGTGGAAACCCATTTTCTGTAAAATGAAACAAACTTCTGTAAACGGAACTCGTGATTTCCCAAAAACTGACTTTTTAAAAATAAACAGTCCTGTTAAAACAATGCAGACTTTGGTGAATGGGCTCTGCCTCCCGGAGGTGCACACACAGGTGCATCGTCACCACAGCCTCCGACAGAAGAGCCAGGGCCCGGCTGAAGGGCTTCCTCATCCAGCCACGTGCGAGCTAATCACCTAATGGACTGCAACCAGCGAGCACGCACCTCCCAGCACCTCCCACCGTCTAGAGCAAATCCCGCACGAGGCTGATCTCACTCTTACGGTCTGCAGGTTAAGAGGATTTTAAAGAAACCAGCCTCGCCTTTACACACTTACAGGCAAAATGTCAAAACCTGGAAGACAGAGGTCAAAAACCCCGAAGGAGTGCAAAAGTTGTGATCTGAGAGAAAAAGTTTCAATTAAAATATCAACAGAAAGAAGTGGGTCTTCCTCCCCCTTCAAGCAGGATGCCTTGGTTCAGCTTGATGTTTAGGCCATTAGTTCCAGACTCCTGGAACTGAGTTTGAAAAGCACGTCTGATGTGCCACGTGGGTGTGAGACGCCCGCCAGCCACGCACACCCTGCCTGGATGAGATTCGCATCAGATTCGGCCGCAGCCAAGCCCTAAATTCTCAAATTATACCGGGATTGTCACAGGAACACGCTTACACGTTTAAATCAGGTGGTACTCGTAAAACTAACTCATACAATATACACGGGGTACAGACACAAATTTTACTTCCCTGAGCACTTATGAGAACAGAGATTAAATTTCAAAGCCAGCTGGGGCAGAGGCTCACGCCCCTACTCCCAGCACTTTGGGAGGCCCAGGTGGGCGATCACCGGAGGTCAGGAGTTCAAGACCAGCCTGGTCAACGTGGTGAAACCCCGTCTCTACTAAAAATGCAAAAATTAGCTGGGCGTGGTGGTGCACGCCTGTAATCCCAGCTACTCGGGAGGCTGAGGCAGGAGAATCACTTGAACCCAGGAGGTGGAGGTTGCAGTGAGCCAAGATAGCGCCGCTGCACTCCAGCCTGGGCAACGGAGAGACTCTGTCTCAAATAAATAAATATAAATGAAAATAAATAAATTTCAAAGCCAGTGAGTTACTGAATAAAACCACGCTGCATAAATAGTCCGGTATGTGAGTGATATCTCAACCGACTCTTAGGTTAGCCAATGGGAAGGAATGCTGGGTATTGCAATAACGCCGGGAAAGTTTCAGCCACCCAACGCCTTTACGAAGGGTGAAGGAGTTTCCCGATGTTTATTACCAGCAAGGCAAGGTATTATTTAAATTAAAAATCTGTCTGCAGCGAACCCTCCCAGGCGCTGACGGCTCTCACCCCCCCCGCGGTTGATCACAGCAAGGCGCGCACTCACAGCCAAAACTCCCGGGAAAGGAGCGGGTGCTCTTTTCAAAGCCCGGTTTTCCTAACAAGCTTGGCACCGCTTCCCACAGAGCAGCACTCGGTTTTCGGCGGCCTGCGGCCCGAGCGGGTCCCCTGCGCCCATAACTGGCCCTGAAAATCTGGCGTTTGGGCCCCGCCACGCGACAACGGGTGCACGGCCAGCAGCGGCCAGCGGAGGCCCGCGCGGGGCCGGGAGGGCAGGGCTCGCCGGGCCGGGAGGCCTCGCCCGGTGTCGGGCAGCCGCGGGGCGCGCGGGGCTGACCTGCTGGAAGGCCTTCAGCCGCTTCTTGAACCGAGAGGGCAGCACGAAGTCGCAGCCGCGGGCCAGCGAGGCCAGCTCCTGGCGCAGGTCGGGGTCCTGGCGCAGCGAGCGCTCGCGGAGCCGCATGCCGTCGGCGCGCAGGGCTCTCCGCGGGCCGGGCCGGGCGCCGCGCTCTCGGGGTAGGGCCGGGCCGGGGCCAGCGGGGCGCTGCAGGCGTGGCCCGGGCTCAGCGCGCTCCATGCGTCGCCCGCCAGGCGCTCTGGGGCCGGGGCCCGCGCCGCGCGCATTCCTCAGGCTGAGGAGGGCGCATGGCGCCGGGGGTGGGGGCGGCCGCCCCTCCCGACCCGCGACTGTGCAGACCCGGCTGCTCTCCTCTCCTCCTCCTCCGCTCCCCGCACTGCCCTCCGCTCCCTCCGGTCCTCTTCTCTCCTCTCCCCGTTCGCTCCGGGCTGGGCCGTCCTGCCGGGCAAGGGCGCTTTCTGCACCGCTGCGGCCGTCACGTGGCTCGCCCTGGAGCGCGTATCAACAGGTCCCCGAGAGGAGAGCCTGGGCGGAGCGCGCATCAACAGGTCCCCGAGAGGAGAGCCTGGGGACGGCCTCGGGGACCCAGGCGAAGGCGCTCCCCGCGAGAAGTGAGGTCCCCCCGCACGACAACACCAGAGCTGGCTGCAGGCTCGATGCCGGCTCCGGCTCGCCCCTCCAGAGCCCAGGGCACGCCAGGTGCAGCTGCGCCTCCACAAACACACGCACCGCAGCCCCGGCATCCCGGCATCCGGGCATCCAAGCGCGCCGGCATCTCCGCCCCTCCCCAAACTTCAGGAGTTTCTAGAATACAGCTAAGCTGCAGTGGGCATCCAGGATCTCGTCTTCTCTGCCACTGCTCACTGTGATAACTGTGCTTGTTTGCAATCATATTTAGAACAAGAAAAGAGGGGCGGTGGAAAAGGGGGACGGGCAACTTTAAATGAGGATGAGCTGACATTCCGGGGGCCTGCACCTTCATCCCACCGGGAAAGAGACGGGTTACCTTCGGGCTGAGGGACAGAAACTGGTCACATCCCTGCCAGGCTGGACACTGTCAGCAGAAAGCCTCCCGGATCCCCGATCAGGAAGGTCCTGCGTGACCGCCTGTGTCTGTTACAGTCAATGAACCTCCTTGGACCGGTCACTATCACCCCGAGTCAACAGCGTGCACTGGGCTCTCCCGCTGCCGCACGCTCTGTTGAGTCTGGAAAAACGCAGGATGACACGGATCTACCACTGCGCGGTCACGCAGAGGAGTTTCCCTGCCCTGAAAAACGTCTGTGTGGCACCGACGCACCCCTCGCTCCCTCCTAACCCCAGTAACCCCCGATCTGTTTCCTGTCTCCATCGTTTTCCTTTTTCCGAGTGTCCTAGACTTGGAACCAGCAGTCTGCAGCCATCTCAGACTCACCCTTTCTTCTCCTGCAACCTTCCACACTACCCCCAGTGCCCCTTCCAACTCTTCTTAGGGGTTCGCCCCCTCCACTTCCTTCTCTTCTCCAGCCATCCCCGGATCCCTCCATCGTTCTCACCTCCTCACTGTCCTTGAGGATTCAGAAGTCGGCCTCTGACCCCCTCTAAGTCTCCAAACGGAAGCTTAAAGACAGCACCAGAGGGAATGTGCTCAAACCACCAGGAGATGATTTAAACAAGTGCACCCAGTCACCCACGATGCGGGGCGCAAACTCACAGGACAGAGGTGCCGTCCAGTCACCCACGATGCGGGGCGCAAACTCACAGGGCAGAGGTGCCGTCCAGTCACCCACATGTAATCCCAGCACTTTGGGAGGCCAAGGTGGGCAGATCATGAGGTCAGGAGTTTGAGACCAGCCTGGCCAACATGGTGAAACCCTGTCTCTACTAAAAATACAAAATTAGCTGGGCGTGGTGGCAGGCGCCTGTAATCCCAGCTACTTCAGAGGCTGAGGCAGGAGAATCGCTTCAACTCGGGAGGCAGAGGTTGCAGTGAGCCGAGATCGCACCATTGCACTCCACCCTGGGGGACAAGAGTGAGACTTCGTCTCAAAAAGAAAGAAAAAAAAAAAGGAAAAAAAAAAAAAGACTTTTGGAACACAGCCTCAAAATCCTGAAGTGCACACATACACAGAGATTTAAAGACTCTGACCTGGAGCCCTCAAACCACCTCTGGATGCAGCCCCACTGCCTCCCTGGAGCCCCTACGTCCTGTCCCGATGCAGAACCCGCACCGCCCGCCCCCAGTGCAGCCACAGGGCTGTCTACACGGGATGGGGGAGGGACAGGGCCGTCCACACTCGACGGGGCCCCCATGGGGCTGTCTATACACTACTGTGTACAGGGACGGGCCGTCCACACTCG
>NW_026652487.1:0-38184 GCF_009828535.3 Hylobates moloch
CCTGTGTTCAAGTCACCCTTATTTTACTCAACAGTGGCCCCAAAGCACAAAGCTAGTGATGCTGGCAATTCAGATATGCCAAAATGAAGCTGTAAAGTGCTTCCTTTAAGTGAGAAAGAAGAAAACTCATATGCTGAAGTTGCTAAGATCTACGGTAAGAATGAATCTTCCATCTACGAAATTGTGAGGAAGGAAAAGAAATCATGTTGGTAGTTTTGCTGTCACACCTCAGGCTGCAAAAGTTATGGCCACAGTGCATGACATGTGTGCTTAGTGAAGATGAAAAAGGCATTACATTTTTAGGTGGAAGACGTGAAGAGAAATGCGCTCTGACTGGCAGCAGTTGGGTTCTTTACTATCTGTGGTTTCAGGCATATCCCCTGTGGAGAAGAGGGGACCACTCTATTTCAGTTTGTATTCATATAATATTTGATTAGGCTTATTCATTATAACCAGTGCAACTGGCATAAACAGGTTTGAGACTATACCTAGCCAGCTGTTGGTTAGCCTACAGCCCAGCTAATGAAGCAGAAAGTCATGGGTGTACTGGAGAGTGCCCTATTAGACTTTGTGTCCAGTGTGCAGGGGCATCTACCGTGTGTCCTGGAAGGAATGAAGGGCTTTGTGGGATCTGACACAGTGGGTAAGAGGAGGTCACTGATGAGATGTTCTGCTGTTCCGTCTTCCCTTGGCTTCTAGGACAGCACTCTTCTGCTTTGCTTCTTGCCTCTCGGGCTGCTCCTCTGCCTCCTTTGCAGATCTGCCCATCTGCGCTCAGCCACTAAATATTGAAAGTTTGGTAATTCTTGGTTGGAGACCTGATCTTCTGTCTGCATGTTCTCTCATAATGAGAGTTTATCCAAGCCCCTGACCTTAGTGAGCATTTACGCACAGGTACATGAGCCTCAGTTTTCTATCCCCAATCCAGAGTTCTCCATTTGAGCTGAAGATCTTACCTTAATGGCCTGACTAATGTTTCCTCTGGGATATCACAGAGGCCCTCTGTAGTCAACATGACCAAAACCAAGTGGGGAAAGTCACCACCATCTGTTCAGGTCCGTGCAAACCAGAGACCTAGGAGCTGTCTTTGCCGTCCCTCTCCCTCATTTCCCAGCCATCTCTTTGGCTTTGTTTTCTTATGATGGAAAAAGAAAGAAAGAAAGAAAGAGACTTGAGAACAGGGTCTGATAAAAGGTAAGAGAAGGCAAAATAACACCTTCTCTGATGGGTGTGGAACAGACACTAGGTTAGTTTTATAGCATTTGTTAAACTTCTTGTTTTAATCCTGGGTTAGGGGTGCCTGTCCTGCCTCAGGAGCAGTTAGAGTCAGGAGGTAGAGACAGGCCAAGACCTAGTGTTGTTTGATGAAGCTAACTTGCCTACGGAAGCCACCTGAGGGAGCATAGACATGGGAGACATGTTAACCTGAACAGGATGCTGGTGGACTTCAGGTCATGCAGCATCATGGTGCAGTGGGAGAGAGCCCTTGGACAGGCCTCAGGCTCTTATCCTACCTGCCTTCCTTCTCTGAGGCCACCACCTCTGTGCGCCTGGATGTGGCCAGACACTCTCTCTTCAGCCTCCCCTTTCTATGCCATAGCTAAGGATAGACATTTAGGGCTTATTTTTTCATTTTAAATGTTTTGCCTGAAATGCTCCCAGACAGAGCTGCAAGCAAGGCAGGCCTGAGATGGGAGGAGAATTTAAGATATGAGCCCTTGTTCTGGCAGTTAGTAGAGGAAATTAAAAATTGTGGGTTAGGAAGGAAAGTGGAGAGGCTGACATTTTATGACTCTTTCAGAGAAATATTTTCTGTTTGCACATTTAATTTTACAAATTGGGATGGATTTGAGACAGGCATGGAGAGTGGTCAGGATGGAGGTGACATGTCTTCTGCCTTTGCTTTGTATGCTGTGTCCTTAATGTATTCCTGCCGCGATTCCACCTCTTTCCCCTGCTGTGCCTCCCTGGGGCCCCCTGCAGCCCTCCTCCTGCTGCTTCCTGGTCACTTCTAGAGATGGGGCCATTTTCTAGAACCAGCTCCCTAGGCTTCTGCAGTTCCACTGCAGACATGCCCTGCCCCTTCCTCCTCACATCCCTTTCCATAAGTACTTCAGCAGCCTGTAGTGGAGTTCGGTGCAAGTCAGAGGCAGCAGTCTGTCAGCATGGCTTTTGCCTCTTTGATTTTTCTGAGTCTTGATGTTCTAGACCATTTTTGGCTCATATTCAGAAATGGCTGAGAAATTAAAGTCAGGTGTGAAAGCTGAAGAATATTGATGCAGAGCTGGAGTGGTTCCGAGACTTAAGGATCAACTCGTGGACATGACAGTCTGTCACGCTTAGTAACAATGTGTGAGGTGATTAGGGTTATGAATAATGGTGATAACAACAATGATTTTAGCAGCTCCCATGTGTGGAGGAATTACCAGTTCCAGGTGCAGTTCTAGTACTTTATGTGCATTATCTCAATCCTCATAGCAGCCCGATGAGAAAGGTGTTATTTTTATCCTCTGTAGACAAAAATTGAGGCCCATAAGCATTCATAATTCATCCAAAGTCATATGGCTAGTAAGGAAGGGATGGCACTGAAATTTGAACCCAGGTAATCTAGCTCCAGATCAGGAACTGGAGCCAATACACCACCCATCTGCCTGAGCCAGATTTGATGAATAATCAGCTTTCTCTCCTATAATTCAATTCCAGATTTCTGTTCTTTATTTGCCTAATAGGATCTGCATAATTTAGAAGTAAGATAAAGTGCACTCTGGTTAAAACAAAGTAATAATCCTACTCATTTCTTATGAATTTGTGGGGATTTCGGATATCACGAAGCCTTCCCACTCCACTCCCCAAGGAACCAGACCAGAAAGTACAGGAAGGGGAAAGCTATGTTAAGTTGAAGCATTAATACCACACAGATGCATTTATTAAGTGTGTGAGGGAGACGTTGCCTTTCTGGAGCATAACATAAATCATCTGGAAAATTCTGTACAAAGCATTTCCAGGGACTCAACACAACCAACTGGAGGGCCTACTGTCTATTGATATTTCTGCTATGAATAATCTCTGTGGGATGCCGGCTGGCTGCTTGCCTCCAGCAGTTATTTCTAGTTTTGCTAGAGCAATGATTCGCAGCCTGTAATCCCCGCATGGGGTGAGATGTGTGACTCAGGAGGACGCTTGGGGCCTGCCAACAGGGCAGAAGAAGGTCGGGAACGCAGTGGCTCCTGAGAGGTAAACATTTTAGAAGCTGTGTGATTGTGTTACTAGAGATTCTTGAAGAGCAGACATTTAAGGGACACAGGGAGCAAACCATCAAACATGAAGGCAGTAAAAAGTTGTACTTTTTTCCCTCCAATTTGGAATGGCGACAGTCAGTTAAGAAAAAAAAATTCGGCCGGGTGCGGTGGCTCACGCTTGTAATCCCAGCACTTTGGGAGGCCGAGGCAGGCGGATCACAAGGTCAGGAGATCGAGACCACGGTGAAACCCCATCTCTACTAAAAAATACAAAAAAATTAGCCGGGCGTGGTGGCGGGCACCTGTAGTCCCAGCTACTCGGAGAGGCTGAGGCAGGAGAATGGCATGAACCTGGGAGGCGGAGCTTGCAGTGAGCCGAGTTCGTGCCACTGCACTCCAGCCTGGGTGACAGAGCGAGACTCCGTCTCAAAAAAAAAAAAAAGAAAAGAAAAAAAAAATTTAATGTGCTTCAAGGAAGGTTACTCTTTTGATCCCACATTGTAAGGGTTGTGACAGCTTGTCCCCATTCCTTGGTGTTACGGATTTATTTTGGGAAAAAGAAGTGACCTCAACTCATAGCTATAGCTAAAGAATGTTGAAAAAGGAATTAAATTGGCACCTCCATAAAAGTCAACAAGGGATCATGGTTTTTTTGGACTATAAGAAAATGCATCTGTTTAAAACAAAAGGTTCTAGAACAGAGCAGTCCAATAGAAATACAATATGACTTGTGAATGCCTTTGAAAAATTTTCTAGTAACCACATTAAAAAATAAAAACAGGCAAGTTAATTTTCATGATATATTTTATTTAATCCAATATCTTAGACAATTTATCATTTCAATATGGAATCAATAAAAAATTATTATTGGGAGACTTTTTTTTTTTTTTACCAAGTCTTTTAAATCCTGCGTGTATTTATACTTTGGGCACATCTCAATCACACTAGCCACATTTCAGATGCTCAATAGCCACGTGTGGCTGGTGGCTCCCTGGGTGGAAGGGAGGAAGAAAAGAAAAAAAGAAAAGAAGGAGGGAGAAAGAGAGGGAAGAAATAATATGTTAGAGAAAATCTAACGATTCCTTACAAGCACACAAATGCCTATCAGATCCTCATGCGCAACCTCAAAGGCCAAACTTCTCCATGGTCCATCTCAGTAAATGATCACTGGCAAGTCCAGAAAGTACGTTCCTTTGCCTGATTAAAAATCCATCTTTCCCTTCTTGTGCCAACTGTTGATAGATTGTATTTTTCTTCTGGGTGTAATTAGAAATGATTTTCACCTGATTGCTTCATTGTATTAGTCTGAAGAGCATCCCCCTGACCATTGGCTCTCACCTAATTGTTTACTTGATCTCATTCTCAAACTTTTCTCTTTTTCACTGGAATGCCTGAGAAGGCAGCTGGGAGGGACATGTGCACATGCGCCCAAACACCATTAGGGACCCCGTTTTTTTAGTGGGAACCAACATGCCTCTGAAAAGCAGACTCCCAAGGCATCCTAAATGCCATCTCTTACATAGGCAAAAAATAGACCAGAGAGTGCTGATGTCGATTTTGCATGCAAATTGGTTAATGGAGCCGGGGCTGCTCAACTCGTGTGTATGATTTTCTATTTCCATGCACCAATTTGGGAGTTTATGCAAGAAGGCCGTAATCCTTCATGCAAAGCTGAAAATGCAGGTGTGGAAGCCTGTTTTAGAGCACAAGAACTGTCTGGTCCTGTTCTCATTTGACTGAGTTTTGTTGAATCTTTTGTGGTGTCATAAGCCAGAGGAATATTATTTGTTAAAATGCATTTACAATGCCTAGAACTTTATGTAGACTTAGTGAATGGTTATGGGACTGCACTGCTGAGTATGTGGTGTGTCTACACTACAGTGAGGAAAAGGAGAATCCACTGATAGGAATTTGCTGGTGTGTCTTGGGGTGGTGCCTTTGAACAAATGAGTGGTCTTCTTTTGTAGATAGAAGTTGTGCCAAGCCCCCAGAATGTGGAGTTTATTCTGTCATAAGCCTCTTGAAACTAGTCTTACACATGGTCTTTATGCTTTCCAACAGTTTCCATAGTTCATCATTTTATATTACTATATTCAGAAACTTTTGAAAATTCACCTAAGACTTTATTGATAAACCAATGTGAAATTTTGTTAGAGAGTTGAGACCTTGATGATAATAACTCAGGAGAAAAAGAAATGACCTCATTTCCCGTGTAGATGCCAAACTCAAGTGTGCTCATACCCTCGGGTACCGTACTTCTTGGGAAATCTCTTGTTTTCCATTTTCTGCTGTTTGGAGTTGAGATTTCCAGTCACTTTCTTGTATACAACCATGGTCTTTGTCCTATTATTATTTGGCCATCTTTACAAAGTGAAATTTTTACATTCTTCCTTTGCTTTTGTTGTCATATCAACTTTGATTTTCCCAGTGGCATGTTTTTGAATTATCCCAACTCAGCAGCTTCTTTTTTCTTCCTGTTGCTTTTGTAACTCCTGCTCACACCAGCAGAGACAGAGAAGGATAGTTGGTGACCTGAAAGTGAGGTGTCCCTTCTGCTTGTTGGAGGTGGACTGAGAGATGAGGCCGATGAAGATTTCCTGGAGATAGATGGTGGTGATGGTTGCACGACAATGTGAATTTCCTTAACGGTACCTAAAATTATTGGAATAATAAATTTTATGTTAGGCATATTTTACCACAGTTTTTTTTTTTTTTTTTAAGGTTTCTAGGTTTCCTCTGAGCTTTACACTGGCTGACTCTTTTCCAGGACTCATTATGGTTCTTTCATCTTGGTCTTGTGGCTAATCTGCTTTAGGGCCCAGGGAATATGGGGACCCCAGAGTTCACCATCCACTAGAGTGACTGCAGGTGGCAGTTTGCATTAGACTTTCTTTGACGGAGAGAGTGCTACTGCAGTCCTGATGTGGACTTTTGTGGCCTTATCAGAGGAGAATTTCTTCATTTAATGATGGCTGCTAATGAGCCTTCTCCAGGCACTCTTGGTTTGGCCAGCTTGTTGGCAAATAAACCCAGCATGGGTTCTGGCCCAGTGGAAATTATTTCATAGGCAAGACAGGAAAAAAAAAAAAAACTTCAATGAACAATTTGTAGAATTAAAAGTTGTGATAGATGCTGTGAAACAAATGATTGGTAATTAATGATATAGAACAGAGCTGTCCAATGGAAATATACTTTGAGCCACATATGTAAGTTTAAACTTTTTAAAAGCCACATTTTTAAAAGGTAAAAAGAAACACATGAAATTAATATTAATATATTTTATTTAATCTTAATATATCCAAAGTATTGTCATTTCAGTGTTATTAATCTAAAAAACTTCTTACTTAGATATTTTACATTCTCTTTTTCATGCTAAGTGTTTGAAATTGGTTGAACATTTTATACTTATACCACATTCATTCAGACTAGCCACATTTTGAGTGCTCAATAGCCACATGTGGCTACTGTCTTCGACAGCAATGGTAGAGAGCTGTGTGTGTGTGTGTGTGTGTGTGTGTGTGTGTGTGTGTGTGACAGAGAGAGACAGAGAGAGAGAAAGAGAGAAAGAAAGAATGGCAACAGACAGAGAGAGAGACAGAGTGAGGGGGAGAGAGAGAGAGGAAGAGAGAGAATTGTATGGATGAGGGAGGGGGACTCATCCTTAGATGGTGTGGATAAAGAAAGCCTCCCTATATCTCCTTTTCGTCTCTCTCTCTTTCTTTCTCTTTTTCTCTTCCTTGAATTTGTGAGGCCCATGAAATTTAGAGGATGACTCTGGCCCTGACTTTGGTGGTTGAAACACTTAATGCTGTTATTCCATTGTCATTGTCCTTTTATACAGTTCTGTCTCATTAATATTATTTCTGTTATTTTGAAATGAAACCACGAAAGTAAGTTATTGAAAAAATAGTTGATCTCTACTTGCCCCAGACCCAGTCTACAACCCCCTGATTTAATAATGTCAACCTCCAAGTGGGTCTCCTTCCACACCTTCCCTGTACCTGCTGCATACCTAGACACATTTACAGGGGTTCGGTTTGGTTTTCTAACAATGAGCACATAGAATATGTGTGTCACTCTGCCTCATGTTTTTCTCAATCTATGCTGGATATTCTTCCAGGTCAGAGCTATGGATCCAACTCATTTTCAGTATTTCTACTTAATAATCTAATATGGATGAGCTGTAGTGTCTTAGCAGTTCTACTGCTGATGAATGGTATTGCCTGGATGTGGGGAATTAAAATGGTGCTTGGTTGTTTCAGACTTGAAAAATCCACCATGTCCCTTCTTGTTCTGAAAGAGTTGGTAGCCTGCCTGGGTCCTAGTTCGACTTTTCAGATGGTGGGTAGGTGAGAACATACATGGGCTATGAGGGGCTCTGTGGACTCGAGGGTCAGAGTGTATTTGCACCCTCAGCACCTGACACCCATCAAAGACACTCCTTTAGTGGGATCCTCTGCCTTCAACGCACCTGAGCAATCATACTCTTAGTTGAAACTGAGACTCCTCAAAAGTGCCTTGTAAAGATGCATTATTTTTGTTATATGTTTTTTCTAAGAGCTTGGCTGCAACGGCGTTGTTTTTGGTACTGTTTACCTCTGCATAGTAAGTCCTCACTTAACATTGTCAATAGATTCTTGGAAACTGCAACTGTAAATGAAACACTGTATAACGAAACCAATTTTACCATAGGCTAATTGAGAAAATCAAGAGTTAAATTCCTATGGCATATTTCTGGTCACAAAACCATTACCAAACTTCTCGATAAAGACCAAAACATTTCTAATACTAAACATGGAAATAAATGTGAGCTGTACATACAGTTAAGAAAGATGAATAAAAACAAATAAGATAATGACTTACCCAGTTTTTGGTAAAATAGCGAGTGATGGTGGTTGTAGTGGTGGTGGGTTAAATCAAGGAATAAATGTTTGCAAAGTGAAACTCGTAAGGAGAGCTTCCTCCCACCACGAAGTTCAAAAACAATAGCAAATTTGGTGGGCTCGCCAAGTGCTTTCATCCCACATTGTTTATTGTGGTATATTGTGGTACACATTTTTATTTTACAATTATTTGTATTCATTCCTTCATTCATTTTCCAACTTGCTTATTCCAGTTCAGGGTCTTGGGTGGCCGGAGTCTGTCCCAGCAGCTCAGGATGCAAGGCAGGCATCAGCCCTAGACAGGATGTCATTCCATTGCAGCAGTACTCTCACACACACACTCACACTTGCTCAGACTGGGACAAGGTAGACATGCCTGTTTACCTAACATGCACATCTTTGGGATGTGGGAGGAAGCCGGAGTGCCTGGAAAAAACCCATAAGGACGTGAAGAAATTAAGTCTTGAGATTTTATAATAGAAAATCCATACAGGATTTCTATGACAAATCATTTTACATTGTAAATCCAGTAGTTTAATTTTTATATTGTTTGTACATATTCATTAGTGGCTAGTCTTTGATGCCATCAGCATAATGTACTCTCAAAGTCAAGAGAACTACCAAGAATGTCAGCTATCATACTCATTAGGAAAATGGCTTAAAACATTCATAATTTGCTTTCTTCTGACTCACAAAAAGCTCTTCTTGGATTTGGTATGGATGAGTTTCGTTACCGATTCTGAATAATTGGTGATCCTTTGTGTCTTCTCTAACAAAAGTACTTTTAAATGTATGAAATATTTTATTAATACTCGAGGTTCCATTTCTAGTGGGTTGTTTTTAATATTTGAGTACCCACTACTAAATCTAATCATCAGGGGACCTGGTGTTTCTTAAAAAGGCTTCTTGATGTATCTTAGCCTGTGTCTTCTCTGACAAAATGGACTGGTGAGGTGAGCAATAATGCCATCTTCTGGGTTTTATTGATGGATACAGTCAATGGAAATCGTTGAGGCAGTCTCCTTACAAATACCTGGACACTGAATTTTTACAGTACAGTGGTGTGTGTGTGTGTGTGTGTGTGTGTGTGTGTGTGTGTGTGTAATTCATTGACTATGTGTGATTCTCTGAAATGACGAGCAAACCAATAACAACTTAACTCTCCCCCGCTCCCATTGTCACGACAGCCTGATGCTTTAACAGTCATCTGTGGTCCGGCGGCCGGCAACTTAATTCATTCGATGAGGCATCTGTTGCTTTGCCAGTTAGTCCCTAATTGACCTGCAGAATCTTAGGTTTATATAAGCTTAAAGAAGTTCTTTTAGTCTTACTGAGATTCCCCTGTGTGTTCATCCATGGTTTAATTAAGGTATTAAGAATAGTGTTGCAGAACTCATTCAGCTCAATAGCAAAAATACAAATAACCCAACTTGAAAAACGGGCAGAGGGCTTGAATAGACATCTCCAAAGGAGATGTAAAAGTGGCCCACACATATATGAAAGAATGCTTATTAACGTCACTAAACATCAGAGAAATGCAAATCAAAACCACAGTGAGATATGAGCTCACACCTGTTAGAATGGCTACTATCAAAAATACAAGAGATAAGAAGTGTTGGTGAGGATGTGGAGAATAAGAGAACCCTTGCACCCTGTTGGTGGGAATGTAAACTAGTACAGCCATTATGGAAAACAATATGGAAGTTCATCAAAAATTAAAAATAGAAATATCCTATGATCTAGCAATCCCATTACTGGGTATTTCCCCAAAGGAAATGAAATCAGTATGTTGAAGAGATATCTGCACTCCATGCAGCATTATTCACAATAGCCGGGATATGGAAACAACCTACATGTCCATCAATAGATGATTGGATAAATAAACTATGGTATATATATGCAATGGAATATTATTCAGCCTTAAAAAAGAAGATGATCCTCCATTTACAACGCATGGGTGAACCTAGAAGACATTCTGCTAAGTGAAATAAGCCAGACACAGAAGGAAAAATACTACATAATCTCGCATATGGGTGCAATCTTAAACTAAAAATCAAATACACAGAAACAGAGAGTAGAAGTGTAGTTTGGGGGGTCAGGGAGATGGGGAGATGTAGGTCAAAGGTACAAAGTTGCAGTTATGTATGATAAGTAAATCTAGAGATCTAACGTACAACATGGAGACTATAGCTAATAACATTGTATACTGGAAATCTGCTCAGAGAATAGATTTCAGGTACTCTTACCACACACAAAAGAGAAAACTATGTGAAATGATGGTTGTGTTGGTTTTCTTGACTGTAGTAATCATTTGAACTAAGTATATGTACATCGAGGCATCATGTTGTACACCTTAAATATACACAACGAAAATCAATTAAAATTTAAAGAAAGAATAGTTTTTTTGTGAAAGCATGTTGGTGATTGCTAGGGCTCGGGGAGAGAGGGGAATGGGAAGAATAACTGCTTAATGGACATGGAGTTTCCTTTGGGGGTGATGAAAATGTTTCAGAACCTATAGATAGAGTTGATGGTTGTGCAACATCATGAATGTACTAAATGCCACCAAACAGTTCACTTTAAAATGATTAATTTTATGTTATGGAAATTTCACTTCAAATTTTAAAAATAGTGTTTTAATGGTGTGGTCTCCTGAGCCTGGATATGTGTTTTTTAAATTTGTTTTGTTTTGTTTTCTAAGTGTCAGATACATGAATTTGTTTAATGAGAAGGTGACAGAAGTCTAAATTTTTAAAGCCCTTAGAACAAACATTTTAACTTATTCCACAGATTTAGAAATGGCACATACAGAAGACATGGGCTTTGTCTTCTGCAAACATTATTTTAAAAATTGGACTCCTATTTCCTACCTATACAATAAAAAGTCCTGCATCGAAAAGTGATTGATTTTAGTGTTTTGCTAAATTGGATGTACTGCAAAGCCCAGGCAGATTGATGTTATAGCACTAGCAGTCTTCAAGGAACTTTTTAAAAAAAGAGAGATTTGGTTGAGCAGTGTCATTATCAGCTTCACCTGTGAGGGAAATTTCCCGAGGGAATTGGTGTCTGTCTCATGTTGCACTCCTTCGTATTGACAGATCCATTAGTGGATGTAATTAGAAAAGCAAAGTCAGACTTTGAATAATTAGGTTAAAGTCACAAATGATTTCTGGGCAAAATAATAGAAGCTGTTGCAGTTCAGCCTGCTGTTTCCTGCTTTACAGAGCTGAGTGAAATGGGCAGTTGCTGTATGCGGTGGTTTCTTTCTTGTGTTGGAGGCTGATACTTTCCCAATAATAAAGTTTGAAATAGCAAAGACCTCACTTTGGCCTTTTGCAAATCTCTGAAGGGCTTCGTTTCCAGGGAATAAATGGGGCTGCGGAATGTTTTTGCTAAACAAAACATAGTCATAGCAAAAACAAAATTTACTTTATCCCAGGAGTGTTAAGAAATGTGTGGTTTTGTGGATTATGTTTTTTCTCTGTTTTCATTCCTTTCTTTTCCTTTTTTTTTTTTTTTAGTTCTTGGAATAATGGTTTATTTATTTATATGGAGTTATTTTCTGAAAGAAAAAACAAAACACTTATTTCAAAAGACGTTTCGACTCTCTTGCCACCCAAAATACCTTTTCAGCAGTAGTTTCTATATTTTGATTTTATAAAAGCCTGTTATTGGTAACAGAGTCTGGAATAAAAAAAAAAAAAGATTTCCAAAAGATCCAAAATGCAATCATGTGATTCTAAACTTTTTGTTCATCTCAGTGCCAATATAGAAAAAAGAGGAATTAGGAAATAGAGGCCAGTATCAAATACCTGCAGATGTGCCTTGAAGCTTTTGATGTACCTTGTGATGACGTGGGATGAACAGATCGACATCCTCCTCCGTGCATGATGACTGATGCTCGCACTGCGCCTGGACGGTGCCAGGATCAGAAATAGGAAGGAGTGCGGGGCATCCATCCCCCAACTTTATCAAATGCCCCATCCATACTCTGCAGGCTGCTAGGTCTTGGCTTTGGCCATATGGGATTGAAAATAAAATTACAATTACTTGTCACATTTAAAGATTAGGAAGATTAAGATTTTGGACTTCTTGAAAGTAAGAGTTAGAAGTTCTGGCACCATTGGGCCCACTTGCCCATTAGCAGTAACCAGGCAAGAGACAAGACGCTGCCCCTTTGGGCAAGATGGGGCCTCGGTGTTCATTGCTGTCCCCCTGGCTCGTGTCTCTTGTTTACTTTATTTCCCTGGCCTGCAGATACCTCTGTTACTGGCGTTGGGATCTGCACCAAGCCCTCTCTGTCCAGTAAGGAGATGAGACTCTGCCCCTGCCCAGGTCGGGGAGAAGCCAGGAGAGAATTATCCTTTGCACTGCAGCAGGACAAAGCCCTGGTATGGGATGAAGATGGGCAGGAGTTTGAGACCAGCCTGGCCAACATGGTGAAGCCCTGTCTCTACGAAAAATACAAAAATTAGCTGGGCATGTTGGTGCACACCTGTAGTCCCAGCTACTCAGGAGGCTGAGGCAGGAGGATCACTTGAGTCCAGAAGGCGGAGGTTTCAGTGAGCCAAGATTGTGGCAGTGTGGGAGCACGTGGGTGTCCTTCCCAGATGAGGCGAATGTGATCACTGTAGATAAAAACTATAGAACCTGACAGATTAGAAAGTGGAGAAAAAGTGTGATCAGCCCTCGCGGCAGCGGCCCACTCTGAGTAGGCTGGCATTTTCTCTTTTTGGAAGGTAACGGTGGCTAAGACAGCCATACCGGTGTCCCTTATCTTCAGACTACGAAGTTATAATTAGAAATTTTAACTTATGATGAGACGGTTCATGTGGTTCAGCCTTAGAGTCAGGTCCTGGTCAAAGGCCAGGAATAGAAAGTAACTTCAGAATAACTCATGCCGTTTCCTTGTAGCTCTCCTCTAGGGTGAAGGAGACCCATCATCCTCAGCGATACTTAAAACACTCGTTTTCTCTCCCACCACTGGGCAGGCATCTCTTCCCTAGAACTCCTCTGAAAAGCTCCCCACACTCCCCCGGAGGACAGTTAGCCCAGAATCCCTAGTGCCTGGGCAGGCAGAAGGCTGGAACCCTCGGGCAGCAGTGATGTTTCTCCTGCCCACTGGCAGCGGGTATCTTCCAGCCTCTCCTTCCTCACTCCAGCCACCCACACATGCCATGTGGGTGTTCCTTATTCCAATTCTAGCTCTGGTTTGGGGGAACTCTTTCAGTTAGCATTGAAAACAATTGTTATATTATCCAATGTTACTTTTTAGTTAGAAACTGGTACCTCAGCCTCCAAATTGAAATAATAAAATTATTGCATTTTAAAGTTGAAAGCGCCTTTTGCAATTGCCCATCCAAAGTCTTCATTTTGTAAATGAGGGTCCCAAGAGATGGGGAGGGAACTATATAGCTTGCCCAAGGTTACATAATTTGTAAATGAAATCAGGCCACTATTACAAAACAAAACAGTGGAGAGGTTACTCTGATAAGTAGGGTGAGAAACAGACCAACAGGCTACAATTGGTATGTCCATCCAAATGGAGAAATCATTCCTTTGTTTATTTGCCTAGGAGTAACACTGGGGAATTGGTCACTTCATAAGCACTATGTTTTCTTTTGTATTTTTAAGGTTAGGGTTCAAATAGAAACATGAGATTAAGGCCTTTAATCATATTTACAATAGGAGCTTTTTTTATTGCTTTAAGATCATTGAGATTCATTTTTATTTGTTTCTTTTAACCATGAAGCTAAACTTACTTTGACAGCATGCATACCAAAAATTAAAGCCATAAAATTGCTTAGCTTTGACAGGAGATACATCTTTAGATTTTAAGATAAAAATTTAAAAGGTATTATGTTTTATTCAGGAAGCATTTAAATATAAAGTGGTTGATTGACTAACATTTTTAGCTCACTGATTTGGGAGCACGGAGGTTAAGGGGTGTGGGTGGGAATGGGGAAGGATTTCATGGCCCCACATCATGTTGTCATCGCCATCCTGGGGTGACCAGTCCTCCCATTCACCACAGCCAGTGCCACCGCCTGTGATTGTTTTGCGTTCTGTAGATTACACACACATCATCCCACTTGATCCTCACAATGACGCTATGATGGAAGACAGGTTGATGTTGTTATCACCGTTTTATACAAAGAAATTGAGTGTTCACATGCCTGGGGTTAGCAGGCAGTGAGGAGAGCAGCTGGTATAGAACCCTGTCTTCTTTTTTTTTTTTTTTTTTTTTTGAGACAGAGGTCTTACTCTGTCTCCCAGGCTGGAGTGCAGTGGCACGATTTCGGCTCACTGCAACCTCTGCCTCCTGGACTCAAGTGATCCTCCCGCCTCAGCCCCCTGAGTAGCTGGGACTATAGGTGCACGCCAACATGAGCGGCTAATTTTTGTATTTGGGGTAGAAACAGGGTTTCACCATGTTGGCCGGGCTGGTCTCGAACTCCTGCTCTCAGATGATCCACCCGCCTTGGCCTCCTAAAGTGCTGCGATTACAAGCGTGAGCCACCATGCCCGGCAAGAACCCTGTCTTCTAAACATATTAACTACTTTTATTTTTTATTTTAGTGTGATGCATAAGAGGAAACAAATGTATAAATTATCAAACTCTCAATAAAGGTTTATTTTATTATAGCAGGAAGAGTTTGAAAAATTTGAAACATTTAAAGAATATTGAACTGTAGAGACCAATATGAGTTTGAGTTAAATATGAGTTTGAGGGCCCCTATTCAATGACTCACAGATGCTGTTTGTATATAGTTTTATCAGAGAAGAGGGGAGCTTGGTGCTGGATAGTATTTTTAGGTTTGATTGACAACGTGCAGTTGCCTTCCATAAAGGCTTACACTCCTACCAAAAGTACATTCAGTTTTTCAAATAAAACAGTCTCTGCCACATGTGGTTTTGCCCTTTTGGTTCAGCAGCCTTGTAATCTGTTGACAGCAGAAGAAACCTGCCCCTGGTTTCCATAAGGTCAACACCCAGCATTTGCAGGATCTGGGACAAGAGGACAAAAGGAGATCTTGGGCTGGGCCAGGATTAGGGTGAGGGGAGTGAGGCAATATTTATAGTAAATAAAGACAAGATCAGTGACAGTACTGTGCGAGCCGTATTGGAGCTTAAACTGAAAGGAAAAAACACCGATCTTATCTTTTATTTATTTATTTAGTAACTCTGTCACTCCAGGCTGGAGTGCAGTGGTGGGATCTCAGCTCACTGCATCCTTGAGCTCTTTGGGCTCAAGTGATCCTCCCATCTCAGCCTCCCTAGTAGCTGGCACTACAGGCACATGCCACCACACTCAGCTAATTTTTGTATTTTTTTGTACAGATGGAGTTTTGCCATATTGCCTAGGCTGGTCTGAAACTCCTGGGCTCAAGTGATTCTCCTGCCTCGGCCTCCCACAAGTGCTGGGATTACAGGCGTGAGCCACTGGCACTCAGCCTAATCTTATCTTTATCAAAAATTTTGATATGTTGTTCATCATTAATTTTTTGCATTGATTTTTGTTTTTTCACATATTATATTAAATATTTATTTATCTTGGTTATTGAGCTTTTGGTGCTCCTTTAAAGTTTGCACCTGTGGTGAGTTATTTCCTCACTTGCCTGCTCTTAGTCTCTGCCCTGCCTTGGGCCTGGGAGTGCACACAAAGGGGCACCATCCACCCTTACTGCAGACTGAGGAGGAAGTCTGCATGGCCCCCAGATTGGGCCCACGGCTGGCAAAGCAGGGGGTTCTAGGAGCTGGGCTGTGTGAAGAAGGCTGCTGGTCACAGGTTTTCTTGCCTGTGGAAAGGAGAGTGGGTGGAGGAGGGCCAAGGTGAAACTCTTTGAGGCAGTCGAACTCCCTGGGGAGCTTGTGAGACACAGATGGCTCAGATTTGATTCTGTAAGTCTAGCATGGGACCCAAGTTTTCTCATTTTTTTTTTGAAACGGAGTCTCACTCTGTTGCCCAGGCTGGGGTGCAGTGGCGCGATCTTGGCTCACTGCATCCTCCACCTCCCGGGTTCAAGTGATTCTCCTGCCTCAGCCTCCCGAGTAGCTGGGACTACAGGCACCCACAACCACACCCAGTTAATTTTTTGTGTTT
The DNA here is from genome assembly GCF_009828535.3 of Hylobates moloch. Lineage (NCBI taxonomy): Eukaryota > Metazoa > Chordata > Mammalia > Primates > Hylobatidae > Hylobates > Hylobates moloch. Next base: position 16,227 of record NW_026652487.1, read on the forward strand.
TTAGTAGAGAAGGGGTTTCACCTTGTTAGCCAGGATGGTCTTGATCTCCTGACCTTATGATCTGCCCGCCTCGGCTTCCCAAAGTGCTGAGATTACAGGCGTGAGCCACCACCCCGGGGCAAGTTTTCTCATTTCTAACAAGTTCCCAGGTGCTGCTGGACCAGGGTGTGCACTTTGAGGACCTTTGCTCTAAAGCAGCAGTCCCCAGCCTTTTTGGCACCAGGGACTGGTTTATGGAAGGCAGTTTTTCCACGGATGGGGTTGGGGGTGGGGGGGGTGATTTTGGGATGATTCAAGTGCATTACATTTACTGTACACTTTATTTCTATTATTACATTATAATATATATTGAAATAATTATGCAACTCACCATAATATGTTGAAATAATTATACAACTCGGTGAGAGTCCTGAGCTTGTTTTCCTGCAACTAGAGGGTCCCATCTAGGGGTGATGAAAGACAGTGACAGATCATCAGACATTAGATTCTCATAAGGAGCACACAACATAGATCCCTCAAATGCGCAGTTCACAATAGGGTTCACGCTCGTAAGAGAATCTAATACCGCTGTTGATCTGACAGGAGGCAGAGCTCAGGTGGTAATGCTTGCTCACCTCCTGCTATGCAGCCCCTAGTACCAGTCCGTGGCCCCAGGCTTGGGGACCCCTGCTGTAAACCTTGGGGTTCAGGACAAGCTTTAGAGCAGGGGTCTGTCTCGCCTGCATCCAAGAAGCTGCTTGTGAGACACCTTGACAGGTTTCCGTGCACGGGGAATACGGAGAGGCTCAGGATTCTTTACCAGACTTATCTTTGGATTTGTTTATCTAGCAGCATATCCTGAATGTACCCTTCAGGGGAAAGATTGCATACTTTTCTGCTTTCCTGGCCAGTCCTACATTTGTCACTCTTATTAATGGAGCCTTCTCCAGGATGCTGAATGCTTGTTTTAGAGTGAATCATGGCTATAGATTTTTTTTTCCCTGTAAATTTCTTGCATGATGTATGGAAATGAGAGCTGCAGTATCTGATGTTAGGTGGTTCTTAAGTACCCCTAGGTTTTATTTTAAAATTTGTTTTTAAAAAGAGTACATTGGCTGGGCATGGTGTCTCACGCCTGTAATCCCAGCACTTTAGGGAGAGGCTGAGGTGGGTAGATCACTAGGTCAGGAGATCGAGATCATCCTGGCCAACATGGTGAAACCTGTCTCTACTAAAAATACAAAAATTAGCTAGGCATGCTGGCGTGTGCCTGTAATCCCAGCTACTCAGGAGGCTGAGGCAGGAGAATCACTTGAACCTGGGAGGCGGAGGTTGCAGCGAGCCGAGATCATGCCACTGCACTCCAGCCTGGGCCAAAGAGGGAGACTCTGTCTCAAAAAACAAACAAACAAACAAAACAAAACAAAACAAAACAAAACAGCACATTAAGGCCCAGGCAGGAAGATCGTTTAAAACCAGTAGTTTGTGACCAGCCTGGGCAACATGGCAAGACCCCATCTCTACAAGAAATTGAAAAATTAGCTGGACATGCTGGCATGTGCCTGTAGTCCCAGCAACTCTGGAGGCTGAGACAATAGGAAGATCGCTTGAGCCCGGGAGATCAAGGCTGCAGGGAGCTGTGATCGCACCACTTTACTCCAGCCTGGGTGACAGAGCAAGGCTCTGTCTCAAAATAAATAAAGAAGAATAAATTTAAGAAAAATTAGAAAATTTAAAAAGCACATTATTTTTAAAAGTACATTAAAAACTTTTAAATAATATTGTTTTTATATATAAAGAGGAAAATAAAAATGACTCATAAACTTTCCACCCAAATGACTGGTGGTAATGGGATCGAAAGTATAAAATACAGTAAAAACGACTTTCTACCCTTTCCTCCCTACTCCAATCCCTCTCTTCAATATTGATGTTTTTGTGATTTATTCCAGGAAAAAAAAGATTTTTATTTATATCTGTCCATCCTTCTAATGTTATTTACACAAGAGTGACCATACCATTAACACTGTTAGGCACCTTTTTTTTTTTTTTAAACTTAGCAGTGTATCTTGGACTTGTTTCTGTATCAGCACATAACAGATTTACTTTAATCTTCTTAATGGTTCATAGGATTAATCACTGGGGTATTCCAGTGTTTAACTAGTCCTGCAATTAAGATTGCTATTAGAGCAACCCAGTAGTAAATATCTTTGTCCATATATCTTGAAAGACATTTGTGAGCCCAGCCATAGAAGTACTATCAGTAGTAGGGTTGCTGGGCAAAAAGTGTGTGCATTTTTAGGTTTGAAGGCCAATACCACCCTGCCCTCAAGAAAGGCTCACTCCCACCACGATGAGGGCCATGCCTGTTTCCCCAACACCCTTGCATGCAGTGAATATTACAGAAGTGAAAAAGGAAAATGTATTATTTCAATAGCTAAAATATAGAATAACTAGGAATAAACCTGATAAATATGTACTATCTGTGTGAAGAAAACTTTAGTATGCTCCAGAGGGACCCAAAGGAAGACTTGACCAAATCAAAATTTTGCCAGTTTCTTGCACGGGAACTTGCAGCATGGTGAAAATACTCATTCTCAGTTAAGCTATGATTTGAACATGACCCAATAAAAATACCCACAGACTTTTTTAGTGGAGGAAGGGGAATTTACTGAGCTGATTTTTAAAGACCATTTAGAAAAACAAATTAGGAAAATTCAAAATATAAACGGAATATAGGAAGATTTGACAAGTAGTTTAACTAGATATTAAAATATAATATGAAATTAAAATTGTTTGAAGTAGTGTTTTATACAAATAGATTAATGGATCACAGTCATAAACTCATATTTGGGAATATAATGAATGATAAATGGCATATGATATATGGCATCTCAAATCAATGAGGAAAAATGGAGAAACCCCTGTGGTGGAGGGGAGTTAAATTCATATTGCACACTTTACATGGGATAAATTCCAAATCGATAAAAGATTTATATGCAAAAAATGAAATATGTATTATGGGAATTCACAAGAGAATTGTTTTATAATTCCAGGTCTTTCTGCTATGACATAAAACTCAGAAGCCATTGAAAGCAAGATTGGTAAATTCAGCTTCATTTAAAAAGTTTTTCATGGAATCACTTGAACCCAGGAGGCAGAGTTTGCAGTGAGCGGGGATAGCGCCACTGCACTCCAGCCTGGGCAACAGAGCGAGACTTTGTCTGAAAAAAAAAAAAAAATTTCATGGCAAAACCCACTGTATGCAAAGTCAAAAGGCAAGCAACAAATTAGGGGCAGATACATAAAAACTAGATTTCCTAATATGTAAAGAGTTCTTACAAACCAATAGAAAAAAAAGTCCAATGACTCAGTAGGACACCAGGCAAAGATAATGGACAGACAGTTCACAGACAAGGAGACACAGCATTTAAATACGAAATGTTTAATAAGAAAAAATACAAATTACATAATAAGAGAAATATAAGTTACCATCTCACAGGGATCTTTTTTTTCACTGAGAATAGAGTATGGGAAAAGAAACAACTTTATACATCACTGATGGCAAAAGAAACAACTTTATACATCACTGATGGCAGATAAATCCATACTACTCAATGGAGGAAATAGCACTAGCTGAAAAAATTACAATGCACACATATATATGTGTGTGATATATATATATATATATATGTATTTACATCTCCGATTTTTTATTTATTTTTTGTGGGTACACAGTAGGTGTATATATTTATAGGATACATGAGATGTTTTGATACAGGCACACAATGCATATATTTTTAACCCAGCAATTCCACATCTAGGAATTTATTTTTTATATGTACTATAAGCGCACACATGCGAAATCATGTAGGAATGATATTTTTCACTAAAAGATTACTTATAAGAGCAAAAGTTTGCATACTGCATGGTATATCACACAATGAATCTGTAGAAAAGAATGAGAAAGCACTCTGTACTGCTATGAAATGGTCTCTAAGAAAAGTATACTGTTTTGTTTTGTTTGTTTGCTTTTTGAGACAGATTTTAGGTCTTGTTGCCCAGGCTAGAGTGCAGCGGTGCAATCTCGGCTCACTGCAACCTCCGCCTCCCAGGTTCAAGAGATTCTTCTGCCTCAGCCTCCCGAGTAGCTGGGATTACAGGCATGCACCACCACACCTGACTAACTTTTTGTATTTTTAGCAGAGATGGGGTTTCATCATGTTGGCCAGGCTAGTCTCAAACTCCTGACCTCAAGTGATCCACCTGCCTCGGCCTCCCAAAGTGCAGGGATTACAGGCGTGAGCCACTGCCCCTGGCAGAAAAGTATACTGTTAGTTGATAAAAATTGATTCTAAAAAGCTAGGTGTGTAATGTTATGCTGACATTTGTGTAGAAGAGGAGGGAAATATATAGACCTATTTACTTTTGTATGAATTATTTGATTATTAATGCATATTCACACGAAAAGATAATACTGATTGCCTTTAAGGAAATAAACGTAGGAGGTAGAGGATAGGGCTAGGATGTAGACTTTTCACTGAATACACATTTGTACGTTTTGACTTTTGAACATTGTTTGCCCTTCTCATAAATAAATAAATTATAAATCCAAATTTTTAAATAATTCAATAGGTAAAAATATTCCTGGTTTTGATTTGTGTAATTCTAATGCTGAATTAGAGTGTCCTTTCAAATATTGGTTAACCTTTTACGTTTTTAAGGCAATTGCCTATTCATATATTTTGCGCATTTAAAAATTATTTTGGGGTGGGGAGGGTTTCGCAAATTAAGGAAATTAGCCCTTTGTCTTAAGGGTCACAGAAGTTTTGTTCCAGTTTGTCTTTTGACTTTGTTTATGCTGCTTTTTGCCACCTAGTATTTTTATATTTGCTCAATGTAGTTTTCTTCTTTTCCCTTCCCTTCTTCCTTTCTTTCTTTATTTCTGTTTTTCTGTGTGTGTGTGTTTTTTTTTTTTTTTGAAGGATGGAAATGGCTTTTTCATTGTGATCACTGAGAAGACGACTCTAGATCTAAGACAGTCCATTATTATTTTATTTTATTTCATTTTTGAGACAGTGTCTTGCTCTGTTGCCCAGGCTAGAGTGCAGTGGCCTGACCACGGCTCACTGCAAACCTCCCCATTTCCGGCTCAAGCGATCTTCCTACCTCAGCCTCCTGAGTAGCCAGGACCACACGCACTGGCTAATTTTGAGGTTTTTTTGTTGTTTGTTTGTTTGTTTGTTTGTTTTTAAGAGAGACCGGTTTTCACCATGTTGCCCAGGCTGATCTCAAACTTCTGGGCTCAAGCGATGCATCTGCCTCGGCCTCCCAGAGTGCTGGGATTATAGGCCTGAGCCACCACGTCTGGCCTACATCCAATTATTAATGCCTTTGGGTGATTTGGAAAACGACAGGCTGCTTGTAAAGTCTGTTTGAAGACAGTAAAAACTGGGACAAACTCATTTTAGTAGTGACCTAGAGGATCCTCCCCGAGGGCAAGGGAAGAGGGGCTTGGGCAGGGCTGGGTGGGCATTGTGGTGGGTCTCTGATGAGCCTCTCCTCTCTCCGCTGCAGCGGAGCTCCCTGGGTCCTCAGCGGTGAGGCTGGCCTCCCTGCGTGACCTGCCCGCCCAGCTCCTGGAGCTGTACCAGCAGGGCTTCTCGCTGGCGGCCCTGCATCCCTTCGTGCAGCCCACCCATGAGCGGGAGAAGACGCCCCTGGAGCACATCTTTAGAGCCATCCTGATCAAGAAAACTGACAGGTAAGGCCTCCAATGGGTGAATGGGTAGCATCCTGTTGTGGCTAAGGTATGCTCAAGAGAGGAGGGGAAGTGAGAGGATGGGGTTGGGGGTTGAAATTTGCATGCTGTCCTTAGGGCCTCAGCCCTCAGACAGGTGAGGCAAAAAGTTAGACAACCAGAGAGGTTTCCTAGCATCCTGCGATGAAAAACAAATGCATGTCCAACTGCAAGTAGAGAGTTCCATTTTACATTCTTTCCCTCTTTTAACTCACTGGATTAAACTCAGCTAGAAAAATTCTCCTCAGAAGAAGCATATGCCCAGAATGACGTGGCTAGTAAAAGTGCAATACTTTTAAACTGAAAGGCATGGCTGGAAAACAAATAATTTTGTTTAGAGGCTATAGACAAACTTAAATGTCTTCCCCCAAAGTCTAGAAATACTTTAACATTTTGCGCCTACCATAAATTCTGTCAATCACTTGACAGTTAAAAAAATACAAAAAATAAACACCACCTAAATAAAATGCTATAATTGGTTTGGTCTTGATTTAGATTTTCAGGGCTTGGGGATGTTTTTCAGTTTGGCTTGCCTAGTTGAATGCTTATGCCTATATTTCGGTTGAGCCTAATTAAGAAAAGAGAAGTGGGGTTAGTCTTTCAAAAGGAACAATATTAATTTTGTGGTTTTTGTTTTAAAAAAAAACAATGAGGATGGGATGGAGAGAGCAGTACGTTTTTCCTCCTTTCATAAAAATAAAAATTAAAATGAAGTCTGGGAAAGGAAATCAGATTTGTCTTTTGGCCAACTATCATAGAAGGAATGACAGCATGTGTCACATTTTAAAAAGGGAGTGCAGAGCAGCTCCTCCTTGTTCTCTCTTTTTAAAGTCACTTTGCAGGTAGACAAAGCATTTGGCCGGTGTGCTCATAAGGGACAGCTGTGAGGCATGAGGTTGCGTGTCTAAGACTGACTCCTCTTTCCTTTCCTTTCCTCTATTTCTTCATGGTTGATCAAGCTCTGGGGCTCTTAGTCTACATCAACACACATTAGAATTCAAAGTGAAAGGTGGTGCATGTTTTTGCTCGAACCCAGAATTCACACATTTTTTGGTAGGGCAAGACTTTTCTCAGCGTCTGCCTTTTATGCGTATTAGTTTGTCTTCTCTCTCTCTCTCTCTCTCTTTTGTTTTCTGTAGAAACGAGGTCTCACTATGTTGCGTAGGCTGATCTTGAAATCCTGGCCTCAAGCGATCCTCCCACCTTGGCCTCCCGAACCACTGGGATTATAGGTGTGAGCCACTGAGCCTGGCTGCATATTGGTTTCTTTTCTTTTCTTTTTCATTTCTTTGAGATGGGGTCTCACTCTGTCACCCAGGCTGGAGCACAGTGGCGTGATCTCAGCTCACTGCAACCTTTGCCTCTCAGGCTCAAGCCATCCTCTCACCTCAGCCTCCCAGGTAGCTGGGACTACAGGTGCACGCCACCATGCCTGGCTAATTTTTTTATTTTTGGTAGAGACCAGGTTTCACCATGTTGCCTAGACTGGTCTGGAACTTCCGGGCTCAAGAGAGTTTCCCAAATAGGCCTCCCAAAGTGCTGGGATTAGAGGTGTGAGCCACCACGCCCAGTCCATTATTGGTTCCTTTATGTTGATTGGCTGTTGATCATTATCTGGGTCGATCATGAGAAGAAATTATTCTGGGGGCCGCAGTGGTTTTAAGTGACACTGACACATATGTATAATGACAGTAGCTTATATTTAGTGAGCACTCACTGTATGTGAGGCTTGATCATTATCATTTCATCTGTATCATATGGCTATGAAATAAGTGTTATTTTTGTTCCCATTTTAAAGGTGAGAAAACTGAGACACAAATGTTGAGTTGTCAAAGTCACACGGATGGCAGCAAGCAGAGTTCTGCCTTGCTCCCAGGAAGGCTGACTCCCGTACCTGCATTCTTAATCCTGGCATGAAGCATGTGCTGAGTTCCTTTACCCACAATTCTTGTGGAGAACCACTTTAGGAAAAAAAAGTAGGGGAGGATATCTTTGATCTTCCATAAAGAAGTACTTTTATTACTCAACCTTTCCCCCATTTTACCCCTCAGTAGTCTGTAAGTAAATCAGAATTTCAGCAAGGAAACAAAACAGACAAATGAGTTATATGGATTATATAAGGCATCCACGGGCCTCCAGGGATTCTATTCTGCAGATTATCTGAGTGGCCTTAGTGTTTAAAGGAAACAAGTCCATTTGGGTCAGATCACCGGCGCATCCTTCAGTGTGATCTGCCATAGGAGGTGACATGAGCTCAGGACTTGGCCTGAGCTTAACTCAAAAAGTGAAGGTGTATCTTTTTGTGTTTTTTTTCCCTCCCTGCTGTGGAGCAACACTTCTCAAACTTTAATGTGCTTGTGAGTCTCCTGGGGATATGGTTAAAGAGCAGAGTCTGATATAGGAGGTCTCAGGGGAGGCCTGGGACTCTACGTTTCTAACTCGTTTCCAGATGGGGCAGATGCTGATGGTCCGTGGTATGCACTTTGAGTAGCAAGTGTGTAGAGGACCTAATTCTTGCCTGGCACTCAGCAACACTATTGGGGCTTGCCACTTTACTCCTAGGAGAGCTGTAAGCACCAGGCTAGGTAAGAAAGAACACAGAACTCGTGGCCAGGAGGCCTGCATTCTAGGCTGCACTTGGCTACTAGTAAGTAGTGTTGTGGAAGGGGCACATCAATGGATCTTTCTCAGCCTCCATATTCTAGCTGCTACAATGAGGGGCTGTTACTACATGATTTGCAAGGCTTGCACCAAACTGTTAAGTTATCTGATGGGACAAGATGGGTGAGGAAGCCCCTCTTCAGAAATAAGAACCACCACTTTGGGGAATAGTGCATTACAAGCCAGCAGTGAAGCTGGGGGCTCAGTAGGGTTTATTTATTTCCACTGAGGTAGCATGAACAAATGAACTTACTTTCCAGAAGACAAAAATGAGCAAACTGTTGAGAGGAATTAGACATTGTACGCGGGTGGGTTTTCAAGAAAGGGAAGTTGGCAGTCTCCTTGGGTTTAAGCTGACTTTCAACCAGCGTTCCTGAACTGCCTGCCTGGTGACCTTAATGAACATTTCAACTCCTGGACAAGCAGATCCAGAGAAGGAAATTCCTTGGGTAACTTTGTGTTGAGTCTTTGGAACTACCTTTTTAAAAAAAATGCAAAAGTTTGATAATTTATCCTGTAAAATGAGGCAAAAATAATCAAGAGGATCACCCCCACTTCCAGCCCCAATAGTATTAGGTGGGAGGAGTGGTGGAGGTTGGAAGCAGAGTCATTGTAAAATATAATTTTAAAGTACAGGAATTTTCTCTCCTAGCAAATGCAATAACTGCATTTTTTTGTATTATGGGGAAAAGACTCCAACGATCTTAAAAATAAGCAAACAAACATCAGGGCCAGGTGCAGTGGCTCACACCTATAATCCCAGCACTTTGGGAGACCAAGGCAGAAGATTCTCTTGAGCTCAGAAGTTCCAGACCAGCCTGGGCAACGTAGCGAGACGTAGTATCTACTAAAAATTTTAAAAATTAGCTGGGTGTAGTGGCGCACGCCTGTAGTCCCAGCTACCCGGGAGGCTGAGGTGGGAGGATTACTTGAGCCCATGAGCTGGAGGCTCCTGGGGTGTGACTGTGTTATTGCACTTCAGCCTGGGTGACAGAATGAGATCTTGTCTCAAGAAAAAAAAAATAGGTGCTTTTTCTTTATCAATAGGGAGTTTAAGTAGTAAAAACAAACAAAGGAAGACTTTTGTGATTAATTTTTAATTCAGACAATTAAAGTGATACTTTTCACAAACTCTCCCAAAGTTCTGACAGCTATAGATGCTGTTAAATGAAATGAGTTAGCTTTTAGAACAGAAAGAAATACTTGGTTAGTATTTTTCAAGTGGAGCACATTGAAAGAGATGTAGATACACATTCTAGATTATTGTTGGCCCAAATGAACTTCATTACCAAGAATCACCATGAGATGACTCTGTGAAACTTCGATATCAACCTAATGTGTTTGAAGGGTTCACATAAAATTTTTAACAAATAACTGGGCTTTGGGATATGCCAGAACCACCAGACGGAACCCCTGAAGCCTGCATTTATCCCCTCACTCATTCACTAACACTTGCTGAGCATGTACTCTTTTCAGGGTATTGTGCTAGGAGCTCTATGTGGTGGGAAGTTAGAGGGTGCAAGTGCCAGGCTCAGTTGAACGTGGAGCCTGCCTTCCAGGCACTTGCAGTCTAATTAAGTAAATGAGATATGTGTCTCATGCCATGGGAGTTTGGGAGAAAGAGATGCCACCTCTCACTGGAAGGGAAAGCAAGGAAATGTTTCTGGAGGGGCAGCTTTTAACTTGGGCCTGATTTCTTTTGGGCAAACATGAGGAGTAATGAGCATGAGGCAGGAAGAGTTTATTTAAATCTCCTAATGAAATGTTTTCTAGTAGTGTTTGAGTAATTGGAAAGCATCGTTGACAGTCTAACTAAATTATTAATGAGTCATTCCAAAAGTAGTTCTCAAGTGCAGTAACATTCCTCTGAGCTCACTGCCATTTTGACAGATTTCACTTACATCCATGAAAAATTACCTGATCTTTTCTTCTGAAAAATGCTAATAACTGCCATGTCATTTTACCATGGCAGGCCTTGCCACACATCTAACTGTAAACTGTTCTTAATTCTAAGTGTATTGAATTTAGTCAAGTCAGTTACTTTGACTCAAATTACTTTGACTCAAGAATGAATAGCTGAATATGAAATACTTAGTGAATAAGTAGAAAGAGAGTTTGTACTTCATTTTCTCAACTCTTTCTTTGGAACACTTAGTGATTTTTAATAGACAGTATAGTTGCACTCACTCTGAATTCTAAGTATAGTTAAGTGATCCTTCATTTTTTTCAAGCAGTTTTCCTTAGGATGAGTTGCTAAAGATCTTGAAACTTGATGGCTAAGAGAAGTCAGTTATTAAAACGTCACTTCTGATGTTTCATGAGTGTGGGTTTAATTCTAGGTTGTTTTATGGTTATAGATGTAACTGCAGTACCAAAATGCATGGTGCTGGCCATTTTTCAGCTGTTGAATTGTCGTTGTACACACATGGAGCTAGGGTGTCATTGGTGTATTTTTCATCATGAATGAGTTGAAGTCATTTGGCTACAGCTTCCGTAGAGTAATGCCTTACATGGTACAGGGACCAGCATACTAGGGAGCTCTGTGGACATTTATCAGGCACCTTTTGGCCTAGGATTGGGGTGGGGGCACACAGAGGAGCTGTAGTTAACGCAGAGGCTGCAATTCTAAAATTCTTGTGGAAGGTGGAAAATGTGTACAAAGTTACCGTTGAAGATCTTTTGAAGTGCCTATAAAATGTAATACTGTGACATCTCTCTACCTGACCAATGCATGTCTTCCTTCAGGACTAGATCAGATTGCTTTTCCAACAGTGAACCCCAAGAGGAGGTAAGTTGGTTTGGGTTTATAGTGAGTATTTATTGAAATCACACCTAGGATGGTGAAATTTTTGCACCTAGGGAGGCATTTGTGGGAATTGGCATTGAGAGAACAGGATCTCCACGTCTCCCTTCTCAAGTTCATTCTGGGGCACATCTGCCTGTTGAATAGAATAACTGGCACTGTTTTAAGTGGTAAACATTTATCCCTTTTAGTTGGATTTTTCTAAGGTAAATATGTGTATGTAATTTCACTATGCAAAGATGACTCTGAGGAGCTCCTAGATCTCAAGAAACATATCTATCTACTAGGGAGCTGCAAAATATATGTGCAAATTATATAATTGCCCAGCTGAGTCTACAGGTCTTGGTTTGCATCTCTAACCTGGAATTTGTTAATGAGAGTGCTTTAGAAAAGGAGGCTCTGTGGCTGTCATTTGCTCTAGGTTGGGCATGATAGGTAGACTGGAACAGGGAAAGAAAAAGTGGGAAGGGCCTTCCCACTATTGACATTGTGGAACAAGTGGAACGTGGTGTGCACAGGGAAACAGTGGGAGGGCAGGCATGAGAAGCCTGGGGGAGGCTGTGTGTGGCACTGTGATGAGCCCCTCAGGCCAGGGCCCACTTCTCTAGCTGCTGACTTAGCCAAGGCTACTGCAGTCCTTGTTCTAGAGCGGATTGCTCCAGTGATTCTTAGAAGAGATGCAGTGGGTTGCTGAGAGTTACAGTGAGCTGCTTCATCCCAAATTGACCATATGCTTGGAGTCTGCGAAATGTTTCCTTTTAGGCCATATCAGCAAGCTGTACTCCCAAGTACTTATGAGCAACACAGATGACTGAATGAGTCAGCCTTGACCACCCAGGGTCAAGTGATGCAAGAGAAACGATTTTTTTTGGCTTTTGCTGTTTTATTTCCAGGAAAGTAAATCTCAGAGAATGCTCATCCCTTACCCTTTGTTTCTCCTCTCGAGACCCAGAATCTAAAATTCTGAAGGCTCTGTCTTTATTCTAAGACAGGGCTTGCGAGCTCAGATCCCTACAGTAGCCTAGCTCATTGAATGGGGACTCTTGGGAAGTAGTGAGTCAATGCCTTAGCTCTGTCCTATGGTTATCAGGTGTTGCCAGGTCTTGTACTTTTTTCAAGAAAAGCCAGAAATCTGGATTTTTATGTGAAAACTTCTCTTTTAGCCTCACTTTTCCAAAGTAGCATTGTTTGTCCCTAACACATGCCACTGGCTGCCATCTTGCAGCCTCTAAGATTTCTGTGTAGTGCTTACATCAGTAGAGGTAATCACACACCCTTTGAGCTGCTTATCCTGCCTTTGACACACAGCAATTGCTGGAATCTCAGTCTCTCCTGTTATTGTGTTTTAGATGTCTGCCCACCTCCACTCCCTTTGCTGAATCCTCTTCCATCTTTGGATTCCCATTGCTTGCTCAGAGTGCCAGGCCTTGAATAGATGTTGCTCAATAGATTTTGCATGAATTGAGTGGAATAAAACCATGCCCTGGAATTTTGCTACAATCTTTTACTAAAGGACCATAAATTCATTATGAGATAGATCTGTCTTTGGTTTACATATTTATCAGTACCAAAAGTATATCTTAATAATGCAGTCACATAGCACAGAGCTCAAGTAATGGAACAGACACACACACACACACACACACACACACACACACACACGATCCTTTCATTGCCAGAATAACAGTGATTTGCCACAAGAATAGATGTCCATTATTTTTCACTCTTCTTTTTCTTTTAAAAGACATTCAAAGGATGGCCTTCAAAGAAAGGAAATCTTTGCAGACCATAAGTGAAGTACAAATGCATTATGTTGCCTTTTTTTATAGCCTACAAGATAATATGAACATTTTCTTTGGCATTTGAAAAGGGCAAAATTGGGAAAGTACAAAATTATATTGAAACTAAAAAGAAAATCCTTTAAAAAATTATAGTCAAAAGTGTCCTCTTTAAGTGGTCTTGTGTCTCTCCATGTCTAATTTTTACCAATTACCTTGACTCTTGGGAGAATTATAGGGCTTCTAGAAAGAGGTTTCATAATTAAGCGAAATACACAGGGGGTGGTAGCGCCTACTGGGGTGTGCCCTAGAAAATGCTCACACGTGAGGCCGAGGATCAGCCCTGGAGTGCGCTGATTGTTGGAATCACACGTGGGGAAGAAAGTAACGGTGGGTTTAGCACTGATCGATGCATGCTACTGTGATGGGAAACCGCAGCCGCGGTTTATTCCCAGAGAGCAGACATTGAGGAAGGTGAATTCAGAGCTCTTGCTTAAGGCAGAGTGGGGAATGAGAAGGTGTTTGTTTAGCATGTGGGTCATTATTTTGGATTCCGATTTAGGAAGGGCGAACACCCGTTGCTGGCAGCTGCCCCTCGTTTCTGGTGTGGTATCTTTCCTCATCAGTTTTCTCTAGCTTCCTGAGGGGTGTGGAGGATTTGATTAGCTCTCCGGGCTGCCACCGTACCCCCTGAGGAGCTGTCCAGCATCACCAAGACTACCTTAATTTATTCCTCCTATTTTCCCATCTCACTCTGGAGTGACACCCTTTTCTGGTGTGTTGAAGTTTCAGGAGTCACCGTTAATGATTGTGTTTGCACTTTCCAATCTAATATGCCAGCGTAAAGCCACCTTCTCTTGGGGGAAAGAATTTTTTCCAATCCACACTCCTAAATGGCTTGCCGAGTTATTCTTATTCTCTTCCTCCAAAGCATTGGCCTTTATCCCGGTGGAGAGAACAAGAGAGAGACGTGCGTGGTTGATGTGAGAGCTCATTTTCCCCACTCCTGTTCTATAGCTCCCCTTGATTGGCCTGTGTCTTTCCTCATGTTTTATTTTTTATTTTTATTTTTTTGTTTCTTCTGAGGGAGAGAATTAGCACACTAGTGATTTCCAACCTCTCCCCAGAACTATTTTGAAATGACAGAGAGCAGTGAGCAGGTGCCCAAACAAATGCACAAGCACTAAATTTCTTTGAAATTTCCTGTTAATCTTAAAACTTGGGTGAATACTTCAGTACCACGAAATGTCTGTATTTGTTTTTAAATAAAATAGAGGCCCCCTCTTCCCACATGTACATACAATCTTTAAGTAAAAATTGATCTCTAGGAAGATTTATTTGGTAGCATTGCGAGGTAGACTACAGGGACACTTAGACATGATTTTGAGAATCATATGCCTAAGTGTAGGTAATTTAGTTGCAAATAATTTTACTAAAGTGTTGGAGTTTTCTATTTATATGTCTGTCTCATATTAAATATAGGAACTCAGATTGTCTTACTTTAAATCTTTGTGGGAGTCTTGTATTGAATAGTCTACCTATTCAACTCTGTTGAATTGAAAATTGACATTTTTTCCTCTTTGTCAATCAGAAGTAACTTAGATTTTTTGTGTGTGTTTTTCAAGCTGAAAAAGATATAATGGGCATTACCAGTGATGGGTCCTGGATGAAACTAGTAATTGAGTTTTACACTTTTAGATACGAATGCGGAAGTAGGTGAGATATAATGTTCAGATGTATACAAGTACATTATTTGTGATTTAAATATTCTTGAGAGTTTTATATAATGATTGTCGCTAAAATCTGTCCAAATTTTATATTTTAAATGATTGAAAGATGGAACCATTTACAAAGACGTAAATGCTATAAAAATGCTATAAGTATATGAAAATATGATAAATATGCTATAAATATGAGTACATCATTTCATTCACTTCCTATTCATCGACCATGAGTTGGAACTTAAAATGGCTACAAAGACTTTAAAAACCAAATTAGCAGCTTGTATTCACATAACACCTGTTTCTGAGAGTCTGAGAGCACTTTGCTTCATTCCTGTATGTTTTCGGTATTATAATTAATTCTCACGGTGGTTGTTTCTGTTGTTAATATTTGTCGAAAACATTACTGTGCTTTCAGCAGAGGTTTTAGACATACACTGTTTTGTAACTGAAAGATACCATGACCTTCCCTCATTCCCCACTTCTCATTTTATGTCTAGGAAAATGAGGCTGAAGAAGTTATTAACGACTTCTCAGTCCAAAGTTTGGAGTGGGTAATGGGAGTGTGTGGTGAGTATAGAACTCAAGTTCCATCTTGGGACTCATGGCACAGAAATACATCATCTTTCAACTCATAGGCCCCAGAGCTTATAGAAACATCCTCAGAGAATGCTGAGAATTTTCTGGGCTTTGTAGCATCCCCAGTCCCCATGGCTACACTGTGGGACCAGAGGCTTTGCTAATTCCCCAGCTGGTTTCAGAATATAGGGCTACCACTGCAAACCACTCAGAGGTCCCCAAATGGCTCCATTCAGCAGGCTGGCTGGGTCTTTTCAGTTTCTGCACCAAATGATTATATGCAAATAATGGTTCTAGGATTATCAGCATGTTATTTTCTCTCTGCTCCCTAAAAACAAAATAAAAAATGTATTTATTACGTGTCTGTTGGGTCCTCTAAGGTAGCAGTCTTTGTTAGAGAGAATGAGACGGACACAATTCCTGTTCACGGCGAATTTGTAATATATTGGTATAGTTTAAGTCTCCAAAATTGCTCCGTCAAGCAACCTGGATCTCTTAGGAACATAATGCCCCCTTTTCTTGCAAAGAACATTTATGTGTTTGCAGGTACTTCTTCATATGATTTCTCATTTTTGATAATAGCTACCATTTATTTACTGCTGTGGCTGGCTGGAGTCCTTGTTCATTGCTTCATGATATACATTATCTTTATTCCCGAAAGCCAAGATGAAGGAAATGAGAATCAGAGTGGTACTTGTCCAAGCCAGTGTCCACACATTTCGTGAGTGGAGAAACCGGTTTTCACATTGGCACCTGTATTCTAATAGCATTCCTCTTTAATTGTTTAGCTATGAGGGTTAAGGTAGGTAAGGGTAGAATTTCTCAGCCTTGGTACTATTGACATTTTGGATCAGACAATTGTGTATGGGACTGTCCTATACATTGTAGGATATTTAGCAGACTCTCTGGTGTCTACCCACAAGATTCTACTAGCAAACCCCCCATCCCTGCAGTTGTGACAGATTCTAGACATTGCCTAATGTCTGCTGATGGACAAAACTGCTCCCATTTGAGAACCAGTGGGTTAGTTAGGGAGTATGACAGGGAGTCTAACTTTTTTTTTTTTTTTTTTTTGAGACAGAGTCTCGCTCTGTCGCCCAGGCTGGAGTGCAGTGGCATGATTTTGGCTCACTGCAAGCTCTGCCTCCTGGGTTCTCGCCATTCTCCTGCCTCAGCCTCCCAAGGAGCTGGGACTACAGGCGCCCACCACCATGCCCGGCTAATTTTTTTGTATTTTTAGTAGAGACGGGGTTTCACTGTGTTAGCCGGGATGGTCTCGATCTCCTGACCTCGTGATCCACCCACCTTGGCCTCCCAAAGTGCCGGGATTACGGGCGTGAGCCACCGCGCCCAGCCGGGAGTCTTAACTTTTATTTTCTTCTAGGTAGCCACCTTTGCCAAGAGCACTTACTAAGTTAACCTGACTTTGCCATTGAATAAATGCCACCTTTATTATAGTTAGGATTTCTATATGTACATCCCAATCTATTCCTGATTCTTTATTGTTTCTTTGATCTACTTATTGATTTTTGTGCCAGAACCATGTTATTTTGATGATAATAAATTTGTAATGTATATTAACATCCAGTAGGGCACTATTCTTTTTTTTTTTTTTTACACGGAGTCTCGCTCTGTCACCAGGCTGGAGTGCAGTGGCGCAATCTCGGCTCACTACAACCTCTGCCTCCCAGGTTCAAGTGATTCTCCTGCCTCAGCCTCCTGAGTAGCTGGGATTACAGGCACGTGCCACCACGCTCAGCTAATTTTTTTGTATTTTTAGTAGAGACGGGGTTTCACCATGTTGGCCAGGATGGTCTCCATCTCCTGACTTCATGATCCACCCGCCTTGGCCTCCCAAAGTGCTGGGATTACAGACGTGAGTCACGGCACCTGGCCAGGGAACTATTCTTTTTTAGGATCTTGATAACTTTTGTACATTGATTTTTCCATATAAAGCCTGAAATAGTTTCTTCAGTTCCTGGTAAACTCTGTTGAAATTGTAGTTACATTAACATACTAATTTAAGAAGAATTTCCACCTGTGTTTTCAAGAACATAATGTTCAATATTATTGTTGGAGGTAAATTTTATTTGAGTGCTTCATAATAATTCTGGAAATTCTATGTACTATCTAAACAGTGGTTACCAAAGTGGGGTAGACATATTTAATGTTGAAGGAGAACTGAGGTGTCTATTTTTATATATTTTATTGAAAAAATCAAGAGAGAGATGATGTGTCATAATATTTAGCATTCAGGTTGAAGGTGGTGTCCTGGCTTGGTGTGTGTGTCAGAGGTCACCTGTGCTGTACAGAGCAGGAGGGGCCTGCAGAAGGGCTGGGTTCAGGGAAGCACTTTCAACTGAGATCTCAGTGAGGTGAATTAGTGGATCACTTTTTGTAATTTTAGCTAAATTAACTCTCATGAAATATACACATGGCTTTAAAAATTTCTATGAAGTGATTGCAGATTGAAGAGAATACCAGTAATGTAAATGTAAAATCCTTCTCCCTCTCTCGTGTGGAAATGGCTACACTGACCCATTTCTCCCCATAAGAGCTTTGTGGGACACCGTGTGAGATTAAAACACCAACGTTGGGCCGGGCGTGGTGTCTCACACCTGTAATCCCAGCACTGTGGGAGGCCGGCGCGGGCGGATCACGAAGTCAAGGGATCGAGACCATCCTGGCCAACGTGGTGAAACCCCGTCTCTACTAAAAATACAAAAATTAGCTGGGCATGGTGGCAGGCACCTGTAGTCCCAGCTACTCGGGAGGCTGAGGCAGGAGAATCGCTTGAACCCAGGAGGTGGAGATTGCAGTGAGCCGAGATCGTGCCACTGCACCCCAGCCTGGGTGACAGAGTGAGACACCGTCTCAAAAAAAACCCACCAACACCAATGCCTACCTATTCAGATCCGATTTAAAGAAATTTGGAATTATCAAGAAGACTTTTTGAAAAGTGTGTTATAGTTCCATTATGTTAACAATGAATCTCATTTCAAGTGTATATTTTGCCTTGAGGTATTAGCTATTAATAGTGTGAACTTACTGTGATCATCATTATAAAATATTGCTTATTTCATCATTTCTGATGTTTACGATTTTCTGTTTTGTATGTTTTGTTTTATAACATACGTATCCGTAAGATGTTAGTACAGTGGTACTCAGGAATTTTTTTCTGGCAGGCTGTGTGATCAGAAAAATTTGGAGACACTTGATTCACTCAGCATTTGAGACACACTGGAACTGGTGGTTCCTGAAGCAGTCAGAATCTTGCTACTCAAAGTGTGGTCCATGCACCAGCAGCATCAGCATCACCTGGGAGCTCTTAGAGACACAGACTCTCAGGCCTACCCAGACCTGTCAAATCAGAGTCTGTACTTTAACAAGGTTCCGGATGATCTGTATACACATTAAAGTTTGAGAACAGAATTAAGCTGTGTTTTCCTGTAACACAGCCATTAGCCATGTATAGCCATTTAAATTGTTAAAATTAAGTAAGAATAAAAATTCAATTCTTCAGTTGCACTGGCTGAATTTCAGGTGCTCAGTGGCAAAACATGCTGTAGCAAAACCGTAGTGGCTATTTTACTGGACTGTGCAGATATAGAACATTTCTATCACCTGACTCAGTTAGTGGGCATAGGTGGGATGATTTGGAAAAGAAGAAAACAATCAGCAACATTTAATGTGGAACACGTGCGTTCAGTGCACGTAGAGAAGAGGCTTCTTGTAACCTAACTGGACAGGTCCCACGAGAGAGTCTTATGAACACCATTCCTATGTAGCTATTATTGCTATTTTTGTTTGCAGATATGTGACTTTTCTGAACCAGTAAATGTCAGGCAGACTGCCTTTATTCAGTGTTCTATTCGTGATAAAATATTATTAATTATGCATCACTACTAATATTAGTTCTTTCTACATCTGTCAATGTAAAGGAGAGCCTTGCAGCATTCCAGAGAAAGCAGGACCCTCCCCCAGCTCCCATTCCGTGTGGCTGCTCTCCTCTTTTCTGTAGCCCAGCTCACTGGGGATTGAAATTCTTTCACAACTCCATTAGACAGGGAGCACCGAGGCAAAGTTTGTCTGTTTTCCTCTTGGTCTTTACGGTTAACAGTGCACTCCTTGTAGTGCACAGTGGCTGATAGTTTGTCTCCCAGGGAGCCAGCCCTGACAGTAAGCAGCGAGACAGGATGATTTCTCTAGAATAAATAGCAGGGTCGGATAGTTAGCTGTCCCTGGTAACGTCTCCCCAGTAGGCGTGCACAGCTCCCTGAGAGAGTGTGTAGTGGGAGTATCATTTGCACATCTCCCCCGTCATGTCCAGAATGTTCCCAGAGATACCAAACTTTTTTCAACAGAAGTGCTGAATGTCTTCTGCTGGAAGGAATAACTTGAGATTTAACGGAAGAAAGGACAGTGACTCATCTGTGGGTAAATTCTTCTCCTTCGTTGTGCTTCCTACTTCACAACTCCCCTAGGGGACCGTATACTGCTGAGGTGCTTTATTTAAAGATTTGCTAGGATTTGTTTACTTGACTATTTTTTCCTCAAGTATTTCTTCAGTTTTGCTATAGGGGAAACTTTTAACTCCAACAGCCTCATTGTATTTGTGTAGATTTGGTTCATTTTGCAAAGAGGTTCATAAAATTATGGGAAACTTTTTCCCTATTGTACTGGGAGCATCTTTGGGAAGGTGCAGGTTATTCCCCTGCCCACAACCACCACCAACTGCAGGGACAAGAAATACTGCTCTTCCATCCACCCACTCCCTTCGACAAAAATCTCAGTACAGTTATCATTGCTGCTGTCCTAAAATATTCTTCCCCCCTTCCTACATCATACACACTGCCGCCTGCTTAATCTTCCCAGAATCTGTCATGGTATCTTTCTCTCTAAGGCCACCCGTGACTCTTCTTTACTTCACAGTTAAGGCAAGTACCGTCCTTTCTCAGTAACTTTGTTTCCCACTATTCTGCCCCAGTCACTGCAGAGCCCACAGTCACAGACTCGTTCTAATAGTGGATTCACCCACACGTTCCCTAGGCCCATCATTACAGCCTCTGCTGAGTTACAGGCAACCCGCACCTTCACACACCTTTTGCCTAACTGACCTATTTATTATTTCCATCATATAACTCATGCTTTTCTCAGTCTAGGTCTTCACTAATTTCTGTTCTCGGGCCTAGAATGTCCTTTAATTCATTGTCCCATGACTAACTTCCATACAGACTCAAAGACTCAGCTCACATGTGCCTTGCTCCTTAAATTTTCCCCTGATCCTTGACACTGGAAATAATTGAATTCTCATAGCACTTCTGTTTATATACGGTCTATCTAGACTTGAGGGCAGGACCTAGACTTGAGGGCATTGCCTTCAATCCCTCATATGTGGTCAGCAGTTAAGCAGGTGATGGATAGATGAATGAATAAGTGGAGATTTTTATTGTCATTAGTTATACATAGGTTAATGAAACTAGGAATAGCCTTCTTTTTCTTTCATTGACAAATCTCTTTCAGATCTCTAGCTCATTTCTCTCCCTAATACTTCTTTAAAAAAATAAGCTGTTCTGATTATTCTATTTGAGCTTGGTGTTGCTTTGGGAAGCAAAATCTTAAAATTCCTTCCTGTTTCCCAGAGATAGAGAATTTGTTTCTGTCAACTGACATTTAGTATTTTTTTTCCTGGCTGGAGAAGTGCCTAGTAATGTTTGTGTTTGTCACCATTTCTTTTGATTATTTCTAAATGAAGCAAAAATAACCCTACTGATGAACTGCACATTCTCTCTCCTTTTCATAACTGCCTGATGTCCTGGGAAAAAGAAGACATCGTTTAAACTCATGGTCTTTGAAGAGATCTAAGGGATTTATGAGCTGAAATGGGATTTATTACATGTTTATTATTGAAAAGTAATGTGTATCATAGTTTTTAGTCACATGCTTATTTTTTAGAAGTATAGTTTATAATAGTTTTTTGACGGGCAATTGTTTTTTAGTGGCCTTATTTTAGATCTTCCCATGAGACCAAAATGCATATTCAACTTACTACTTGGCACTTTGTCAATGATTTGAGGGTTAACTGTTTTGCCTGTGATAATTACCAGTATTTAAAGCACTCATAAGTGTTAGCAGTACTTGTTACAAAAATGCTATTTTAATGTCTTAGGAAAGGGTTAGGTCCCACCACTGTGAGAGCAGAGTGAGGGGCTGCTAAAATGGGTCAGACAAGGCTGGGTACGGTTGCTCACACCTGTAATCCCAGAATTTTGGGATGCTGAGCTGGAGGATCACTTGAGCCCAGGAATTTGAGACCAGCCTGGGCAACATGGCAAAACCCTGTCTCTATAAAAAATATAAATATGGCCGGGCGCGGTGGCTCACGCTTGTAATCCCAGCACTTTGGGAGGCCGAGGCGGGCGGATCACGAGGTCAGGAGATCGAGACCACGGTGAAACCCCGTCTCTACTAAAAATACAAAAAATTAGCCGGGCGTGGTGGCGGGCGCCTGTAGTCCCAGCTACTCGGAGAGGCTGAGGCAGGAGAATGGCGTGAACCCGGGAGGCGGAGCTTGCAGTGAGCCGAGATCGCGCCACTGCACTCCAGCCTGGGCGACAGAGCGAGACTCCGTCTCAAAAAA
>NW_026652487.1:38284-47400 GCF_009828535.3 Hylobates moloch
ATATATATATATATATATATATAAATATTAGCCGGGTGTGGTGGTTCACGCCTCTAGTCCCAGCTAGTTAGGAGGGTGAGGTGGGAGGATTGCTTGAGCCTGGAAGGCCAAAGCCGCAGGCTTTTATATGAGAACAAAATGTCTAGATTATGTGCTTTGGTTTCGGAAAGAATCTTTCACTCATTGCCCATGGGCCTTTGAGTTTGCAGCCCTAGTTTGGCCCTCTGACCCTTCCCCTGCCTGGAGAATGACTACACCACCCTTGGCAGACGTTAGGGTGGTGGTGAGTGAAGATCTCCAGGTACGTCTCTGAGTTTGCACACAGTTTTACAGTTGATGTTTGTGTATGAGTAATGAGGTCAACCTGACACAGAATAGGTGGTCTTTTATCATGTTCTGAAACAACCCTGACATCTGTGGCCAGTTGTGTTGACATTTGAATTTCTCCGGCACGTGGGCATGTGGACTCTTTGCTCTCTCCTGCCTTGCAGTTAGGAAAGGCTTGTGTCCAAGTGCTCAATGTCCAAATCTATTTTCATATGTTTATTTGACAGGCATTATTTAATGTGTGTGTGGTTTTTTTACTTGTTCACATGCAGTTTTGGCCCAAGTTCCAGATATAAGGTGTTAAAGAAATGAGGACTCTTTGGAATGACAGAGAAGTTCTGGAGGCCGGGTGTGGTGGCTGATGCCTGTATTCCCAGCACTTTAGGAGGCTGAGGCGGGAGGATCACTTGATGGCCTGGGCAACATAGGGAGAACTCATCTTTACTAAAATTAAAAAAAAAAATTAGCCAGACATGGTAGCATGTGCCTCTAGTCTCAGCTACTTGGGGGGCTGAGGTGGGAGGATTGCTTGAGCCCAGGAAGCTAAGGCTGCAGTGAGCCCTTGATCATGCCACTGCACTTCAGCCTGGGCAACAGAGTGAGACCCTGTCTAAAAAAAAAAAAAAAGAAAAAAAAAAACAAGTTCTGGAAATGGATAGTGATGGTGGTTGCACAACATTGTGAATGTACCTAATGCCACTGAATTGTACACTTAAAAATGATTAAAATGGTAAATGTTATGTGATGTGTATTTTATCGTAATAAAAAATTTTTTAAAGTAAGGAAAGCAAGAAGTTGGAAGTAGTTTTGAGTTTATCTGACCAGAGGAAGCATAGACCCCATTCTTTTATTTCATTATCCCTGGTCTTTTTCCTTGAAGATTTATTTTCCTCTTAGAATACAAGAGTCTACATTACTCATCTTTATAAGTCATTCTTTCTATTTTTCCCTTTTCCATGGACTTGTTCAGTTATGTCCCAAGGAAAATCTCTAGGAGAGTGGCAGATACAACATACCCTGCCTAGGAATAACTTGAGATTTAACAGAAAAGTTGCAAAGGTATTACAGAGAATTCTCATATGCACTTCCCCAAGTTTCCCACCACCATTAATATCTTACATTACCATACTATGTTTGTCAAACTAAGAAATTGACATTGGTACTTCACTGTTAGTTAAACCGTGGATTTTACTTGGATTTTACCATTTTTCTATTAATGTCCTTTTTCAGTTGCAGGATCCAATCCAGGGTACTACACTGCATTTAGTTGTCATGTTGTGATGGCTTTTTAAAACTTAACGGGGCTCAGATGTCTTAGTTGCTTCTCCATTGCCTCCAGCAATCAGAACCACTCTGTTTATGTGCATTATTAAAACTGTGTTGCTACACTCTAAGGATTTGAGTTCATTTTGTCCTATTCATTCTTGATTTTCAGGAAATCACATCTCTGCCAATAGTATCCTTTTATTCTCACATCTTTCAGAAAACTCCTTTGGAATGGTGAAGTACAGCCTCTCAAATCTCCAGTGCTCTGTGTGAGTGGGGGTCCCAAGATGTAAGATGGGTCAGAGCTCTTTTTAGTTAAATTTTCCCCAGGCTGTTTCTGAGAAATAACTCAGCAGCAAGATGATGATTTTTGTTTTCAAGGAGCCAAGCTATTCTGAACCCAAATCATTTAAATTTGACAATCTGCCCAATTTATATGATTATCTGCCAGATAATCATATAAACAGATTAACAGATTTCTTCACACCTATTTGCATAGGGTGGATTAAATTCAGTTTCCCTCTTGGGACTTCAAGAGGGTAAGTAACTTGGAGAGAAGATTATAAGTGTGTTAATTGAGGAAATGGACAGGATGTCTCATACCCTTCTCCTTGACTTGCTTCCTTGATTTAACTTTCAGGAAAACAAACTTGTTCTCTTGGTTTTCTTCCTTCTTCCCTGGTTATTCTTTCTTTAGCTCCTTGGCTGTTTTTTCCTCTTTTCTCCCCACCCTGTTCATGGTGGAGGGTCCCAAAATTAAATTCTTAACCCTTCTCTTGCTACATTAATGGAGATCTCATCTCGCCTCATGCTTTAAGTAATACCTGGGAGACTGATGACTCCTGAGTTTATGTCTCCAGCTGCCTCTCCTGCAGTCCAGACCATTCTCCTGCAGTCCAGACTTGAGTATATATATTCAAGTATATATATACACACATATATATATATACACATCTATCTATATATATATATATATACACACACACACATACTCAACTATCTACCAGACATCTCAACTTGGATGTCTTCTGGATATGTCATATTCAACATATCTGAAACTTGAATTATCTTTCTTCCCCCCTAAGCCTGTGCCACCCAACCCTTCCCCATCATAGTTCTGGCAAAGTCATCCATTCTCCCAGTTGCTAAGGCAAAGATCCTTGGAGTCATCTTCATCTGCTTTCCTCCTTCCACACCCTACAACCTGTTCGTATGAAAATCTTGAAGGTTTTACCTTGAAAACGTAACTGGAACCCAGCACTTCTCACTGCTGCTAGGACATTGTTGCCAACCCACTCTGAGCCACCATCATCCCCTGCCTGGACCACTTAGATGGGCCTCTGGCTGCCCCTTACAGCCAGAGGGATCCTTTTAAAATTCACCAGATCATGTCACTTCTCTGTTCCACACCCTCCACGGACTTCCTCTGTCATTCTGAGTAAAAGCCCTTGTCTTCACTGTGGCCTCAATGTCTACACTATCCATCTCCCCTGAGGCTCTCCAACTGTGTCTTCCTCCCTGCACCCCTCTGCACTGAGCCCCAGCCACAGGTCTTCTTTGCATGACCTCAGTTTAGGGCCTTTGCACGAGCTGTTGTTCCCTCTGCCTGGAGAGCTCGTGCCCTGGATGAGCCGAGTCTCTTACCTCCTGGAAGTCTTTATTCCAAATTTCACCTCCTCAGTGCAGCTATCCTGACCACCCTCGTTAAAACTACAGCTGTCTCCCTGCTGCTCCTGCCATTCACCTTACCCTGCTGCTCTGTTTCTTTTTTCCTTTTCTTTCCTTTTTTTTTGTTTTCGAGACGAAGTCTCACTCTGTCGCTCAGGCTGGAGTGCAGTGGCGTTATCTTGGCTCACTGCAATCTCCGCCTTCCGGGTTTAAACAGTTCTGTCTCAGCCTCCCAAATAGCTGGGATTATAGGTGTGCACCACCATGCCTGGCTAATTTTTGTGTTTTTAGTAGAGACGAGGGTTTGCCATGTTGGCCAGGCTGGTCTCGAACCCCTGACCTCGGGTGATCCTCCCACCTCAGCTTCCCGAAGTGCTAGTATTACTGGCGTGAGCCACTGTGCCCAGCCCTTTTCTTTCTTTCTTTTCTTTTTTTTTTTCAAGACTTCCCACCATTGGGCATACTGTTAGGTGCTCATGCATGTTTATTGCTTATTGTCTTTCTCCTCCTATTAGATTGTTAGCTCCGTGAAGGCAGAGGTTTTGTCGCTTCTATCTATTGATGAATGCTAAAGTATAGTACCTGACACAGTAGTAGTGTGGTCCATATTTAATGAATGAATGAGTAATTATGAACTGTGAAAAGTGCTAGGAAGGAAAAGTAAGAACACAATTATAGATGATAATAACAGATCAGTAGCAGGTAGGATTTGTTGAACCTGGATGTTGTACCTCTGTGCTAAGGGCTTTGCTTCTTTTTGTCCTATTTAATCCTTACAGCAATGTTAAGAGATAGCTCCATATAATATCCCATTCATTAGTGAAAGAAACTGAAGCACAGAAAGTTTACGTAAATTGCCCAAAGGCTCACAGCTGGTGTATTACCTGCCCCTGGTTAGCTCTAACACCGGTAGCCTCTAAGTAATAACTCTATTGGAATTTACCAAGTTGGGGATGGCGAGTGATGGGGAAGCATATTTTATTATTAGTCATGCTCTCCTCAGAGTGTCTTTATTTAATTGGAGAGTGCTTAGTGTTAATTTCCAGATAAAGTAGGTTGGGGGGGGCTCTTGCTATTAGTTAACCCTGTGTGCGTCTCCAGAAATGCATTCTGTGTTTTCTTTTTCTTAGTGTTTAAAACCAGATCTCTCTGTCCTTTCCAAAAGTGGAAGCCATCTGGACTTCTGTCCAGGGGAAGTTTGGTGGTTTCCCATATTCTTTTCCAGGATGATACAATGACATGGCCCTTTGGGGAGCATACATGATATTTCCACTATCCCATAGGAAGGTGGCAATGCCTGCTTAGCTGGGAGTTTCAGGTTAATGCTTCTTCCATAGAAACTAGACTGATAGCAGAATATTTATTCCTTTGTCCTGTGGTATCTTGGACAACCAGGCCACAGCCGTGGAGGTCACTTCTAGGACATGTCCACTTCTGTCTCCCAGGGTAGTCCTTGCCCTCAGGGACACAGAACACTCCTTGCCTGATGGAGGCTGCTTTCAGATGTCTGGCTGGATTTTGTGGGTTTGGGCCTAGGCCTGGTCACCAGTGGGTGGCCTGTTCTAAGCATGAAACTGCCGTGTCTTCCTCCTCAGGAACTGTGTTAGTTTTCTTTTTTCTTTTTTTTTTTTTTTGGTGTTAGTTTTCTATGCTCTGTAATAAATTATAACACATTTCATGGTTCAAAATGGTACGTATTTATTATCATATGGTTTCTGTAGTTTATCAGGGTTCTTTGCTTCAGGATTTTATCAGGCTGTAATATCAGTGTTGGCTCAGGCTGCAGTCTCATCAGAGGCTCAACTGAAGAAAGCCCCACTTCCAGGCTCCCTCAGTTTGTTGGCAGAATTCATCTCCTTGTAGTTGTAGGACTGGGATCTCTGTTTTCTTGCAGCTGTTGGCCAGGGGCTACCCACAGTTTCTTGCCATGTGGCTCTCTCCTTCTTCCTGACAGCTTTCTTCTTCAAAGCCAGTAAGGGATTCTCTAGCTCAGAGGGAGTCATATAACATAATACCATCACAGGAGTGACATCTATCACCTTTACCATGTTTTATTGAGTAGGTGCAAGTCACAGGCCCTGCAGCCACTGAAAGGGCTGGATTGCACAAAAGTGTGAACACCACGAGGTGGGGATTGTTGTGGGGGTCATCTTAGAGTGTGTTTGCCACAGCAACCATGGTCTCCCCACCACCACCTCACTCCCCACCTCCAGTGCTGAGAAGCCCAGAAACTCCCTCTGGCAGCTCTATAGGGCTTTGCTAGTGGATTTAATGCTATTTTTCATGGGATTAGTGGCAAGGAAAGAGTTTCTGTGTGACTGTGCCTTCTGCCTTCAGCTCTTCCTCTATGAGGCCATAGCTGCACCATCACCGAGTGCTGACTTCAAGGCTTGGCAGCCAGCATCTGTCGTCAAGGGGTTTAGGGATTTTTCCCCCTTCCTCTCTCTTTCAGCCATTCTTCAGTGTAGTGATCCTTTCATTTCAAATTGAGGAGCTAATTCCCAAAGGTAGGGGAACGCCTATTACTTGCTTACCTGTTCCCCCAATATGCATTAGATTTGCTTTTCCAAGAAACCATAGGCTGAGATGTAATTTTCCATGGTTCATCTAAAAACTTTGTAATGCCTATTTTTCTTGATCTTTTGTGCACCTTTCAGTTCAGATGTAACTGAGTTAATTATTTGATGAAATGAACCAGAGCTTCCTTTCTTGTTATAGAACTTCTTGTTCCAGAACCGAAGATGGTACTTATTAGATTCTATGCTAAAGATTATTCCCTAGAATCGATCTGGGCTGTGAGTTGCTTACAGACCAACTTGTCTTCCTTTTGTTCATCCTATGAATGTTGTACTTAATGAATACAGCATTGACTTATTTAAAATGATTACAGTTTTTTAGTCTATTCGTTTGAAATCTCAATGGATATTTCTAAATAACCTCATATAGCCTGTTTCCATGTAATAGAACAGCTGGATTTTAGATTTTAGAACCCCCTCACCCTCATCCTGATTTTTGTTGTTTGAGACCTCCCATGATATGTATGACAGTGTGTCTTGACCAAGTCTTCTTTTTCAAAAGTCTGGAATCATCTGCCTTAGTTCCTCTTAATATGTCTTTTGTTTGGGGAGGAAATGAGAACATGAGTCTAGTCTCTGACCAAGTATTAAGGCAAAAAGGTTAGGGTTCAGAATTGGTTTATTCTTTTGGGATTAGTTTGTTCCAGATTGAAATCAGTTTATTGTTTTACATTTTGAATGTATGTGCCACAGTACCCTACCCTTGGAAGGGTATGTTGGAAGGAAAAATTAAAATAAGCTATTGAAGTTTGCTTACTAAATCACAGTTGCACACCTGGGGAAAACCAAATCCTCTTTCATTTTTTTCACTTTTAAATTTAAGGTGAATCATACACAGATGGTTAATGGTAGCATAAATTGCTTTTAATGCTATATAAGAATCTTAGAAATTTATTTAAAATGTTGCAGCAAATACACAGAAACTGGTGAGATGCATGTATCTCGGGAGTTCAGTGTGGAAGTGCCTGCTTTACGGATTTTCTGGACAGTCCTGCTCTCACAGGGGCTGTAGGGGCCCCTCTTCGGTAGAGCAGCCTCATAAGTGGGCCAGGAGGGCTCTGCTCCCTCCTCCACCAGTGCAGATTAGCTGTGTACATGAGCCCTGGACAAGGAGCTGGGAACCTTGGTCTCTAATTCCCACTCCCCAATACCACCAGCCACCTAGGAGAGACAGCACGTTCTGCCAGCCCTTAGCTGCAGTACCACTCTTGTTGCCTTATGCCTGGCTGGGCCAAGGAATCCCCTTCAATTTCTGACACCCACATGACTTCCATTCCAGTGTCATATAGGAGCCCTGCCTGTGAATGGCTGTGAAGTGGTGGAATTTCCTCCTGGTGACCACTTGCTGCTGGCTCTCCTGAATGGGTGCAGTTTTGAACTGTACTGTATCACAGGGAGGTCTATGTGGTGGTGTTTTGGAAAGCAGCCCCTGTGTGCAGAGATGGCAGGGTGTGCTGGGAAGCCTCTCCTTTGACAGCAAGACTGCAGGCCTTCACTTCAGACAGCCCTTTACACCCACGCTGTTTTCCCAGAATTTCTTTTAGTTGCTTGGTAGTCTTTCTTTAATGCATCTTTAATTTCGATAGATTTTGCCATATTGCCCTCTAAAGGGGTCGAACCCTTTTAAATTCTTTTAAAAATTAATTTTTAATTTTCTAAGTGATATAGGAATATATCCTTTTCATTTAAAAATGAAAAAAATTAGGGATTATGGCTAAAGTCACTTTTGATCACCACCCCCACACCCATACCATCACCACCCATCCCCAGTTCCACATAAGCCTTCCCCATTCCCCAGGGGTACCAGTTATTATTGGTTTGGTGTATGTCTTGCTTGTTCTTTTTCTGTGCCCTGGAAGATATAAACCAATGGGACACAGACATTACTGGAGTGAGAGTTTGTGTGTGTGTGTGTGCGTATAACATGTAAGCTGTATTGTACCAAACCCATCATTCTATAATGATGTGTTTTACATGATGCTACATCTTGGAGGTCTTACTATGATGTGGATCTGTATATATTACTTGAGTAGTTTCCATAAACTATTTTTCATCAGTGCCTTTTTGGCATTACTTTCAGGAAAGAATTTGGGGCTTCATTAAAGACCCAGTGATTCTTTTAAAAAAAAAAAAAAAATATTCTGCATCTGGGCACAGTGGCTAACGTCTGTAATTCCAGCACTTTGGGAGGCCAAGGCGGGTGGATCACCTGAGGTCAGGAGTTCCAGACCAGCCTGTCCAATATGGTGAAACCCCATCTCTACTAAAAATACAAAAAAATTAGCTGAACGCAGTGGCGGGCACCTGTAGTCCCAGCTACTTGGGAGGCTGAGGCAGGAGAATGGCGTGAACCCAGAAGGCGGAGCTTGCAGCGAGCCGAGATCGCGCCACTGCACTCCAGCCTGGGCGACAGAGCGAGACTCCGTCTCAAAAAAAAAAAAAAAAAAAAAAAAATTAGCTGGGCGTGGTAGCGGGTGCCTGTAATCCCAGCTATTCGGGAGGCTGAGGCAGGAGAATTGCTTGAACCCGGGAGGTGGGGGTTGCAGTGAATCGAGATTGTGTCATTGCATTCCAGCCTGGGTGACAAGAGTGAGACTGTCTCCAAATTATGCAAGACATTAATCTGTTTGTGTGTGTGCTTTTCTTTCTCTTCAGATCTCAGAAAACTGATCTTCACAATGAAGGCTACATCTTGGAATTAGATTGCTGTTCCTCCTTAGACCACCTGACAGACCAGAAACTCATCCCAGAGTTCATTAAGAAGGTGAGCGCTGCAGGCAGGGTACCATTGAAGAGGTTTACGAGTGTTCGCCTGAGTGAACAGGCAGGTAGCTGGCTTAGGGCAGATCAGCCACACTCAAGAGGCCATGCAAGAGCTGTGACCTAAACCTTTGGCAGCCCCACAGGGAAGAAGCCCCCTCCAGAGCTGACTCTGGAACAAGGTGGCTAACCCCTCCTCCTCAGGCATGCAGGAGCCCGGGTCCCGTCTTTTCGAGCTGGAGTGGGGTTAACAGCTGACAGACCTGCAGGCCTGCACCGGGACTCCTTTCAAACCCTCATGGGGTAATGTGACTTCCCAGATCCCACCTTCCTTTATCTGTGGGTCTCCATTGCTGCAAGCCCCCTTCTCTTCCTAGTGCGGAAGCATGCCAGAGTCCTGGGCCACCCACATTCGAACATACCAGGGAAAACTGCCTAGTTGCAGGGAATTCATATCTGCCCAGAAATATGGCTGGTTTTGAACCTTTCTTCATGCCATATGAGGTTTTGCGCCTAACT